>NC_057797.1:35556026-35833845 GCF_018294505.1 Triticum aestivum | reverse complement strand
GGGGGGGCGCCGGCCAGCTATGGGCTTGTCCCTTTTCTCTTTTTCCACTAAGGCCCAATAGGCCCATTAGTCTCCCGGGGGGTTCCGGTAACCCTCCCGGTATTCCGGTAAAATCCCGATTTCACCCGGAACACTTCCTATGTCCAAACATAGGCTTCCAATATATCAATCTTTACGTCTCGACCATTTCGAGACTCCTCGTCATGTCCGTGATCTCATCCGGGACTCCGAACAACCTTCGGTACATCAAAATGCATAAACTCATAATACCTGTCATCGTAACGTTAAGCGTGCGGACCCTACGGTTCGAGAACAATGTAGACATGACCGAGACACGTCTCCGGTCAATAACCAATAGCGGGACCTGGATGCCCATATTGGCTCCTACATATTCTACGAAGATCTTTATCGGTCAGACCGCATAACAACATACGTTGTTCCCTTTGTCATCGGTATGTTACTTGCCCGAGATTCGATCGTCGGTATCCAATACCTAGTTCAATCTCGTTACTGGCAAGTCTCTTTACTCATTCCGTAATACATCATCTTATAACTAACATCTTAGTTATTATGCTTGCAAGGCTTATGTGATGTGTATTACCGAGAGGGCCCAGAGATACCTCTCGGACAATCGGAGTGACAAACCCTAATCTCAAAATACGCCAACCCAACATCTACCATTGGAGACACCTGTAGTACTCCTTTATAATCACCCAGTTACGTTGTGACGTTTGGTAGTACCCAAAGTGTTCCTCCGGTAAACAGGAGTTGCATAATCTCATAGTTATAGGAACATGTATAAGTCATGAAGAAAGCAATAGCAACATACTAAACGATCGGGTGCTAAGCTAATGGAATGGGTCATGTCAATCAGATCATTCTACTAATGATCTGACCTCGTTAATCAAATAACAACTCTTTGTTCATGGTTAGGAAACATAACCATCTTTGATTAACGAGCTAGTCAAGTAGAGGCATACTAGTGACACTCTGTTGGTCTATGTATTCACACATGTATTATGTTTCCGGTTAATACAATTCTAGCATGAATAATAAACTTTTATCATGATATAAGGAAATAAATAATAACTTTATTATTGCCTCTAGGGCATATTTCCTTCAGTCTCCCACTTGCACTAGAGTCAATAATCTAGATTACACTGTAATGATTCTAACACCCATGGAGCCTTGTTGTTGATCATGTTTTGCTCGTGGAAGAGGCTTAGTCAACGGGTCTGCAACGTTCAGATCCGTATGTATCTTGCAAATCTCTATGTCTCCCACCTGGACTAAATCCCGGATGGAGTTGAAGCGTCTCTTGATGTGTTTGGTCCTTCTGTGAAATCTGGATTCCTTTGCCAAGGCAATTGCACCAGTATTGTCACAGAAGATTTTCATTGGACCCGATGCACTAGGTATGACACCTAGATCGGATATGAACTCCTTCATCCAGACTCCTTCGTTTGCTGCTTCCTAAGCAGCTATGTACTCCGCTTCACATGTAGATCCCGCTACGACGCTTTGTTTAGAACTGCACCAATTGACAGCTCCACCGTTTAAAGTAAACACGTATCCGGTTTGCGATTTAGAATCGTCCGGATCAGTGTCAAAGCTTGCATCAACGTAACCTCTTACGGTGAGCTCTTTGTCACCTCCATATACGAGAAACATATCCTTAGTCCTTTTCAGGTATTTCAGGATGTTCTTGACCGCTGTCCAGTGATCCATTCCTGGATTACTTTGGTACCTCCCTGCTAAACTTATAGCAAGGCACACATCAGGTCTGGTACACATCATTGCATACATGATAGAGCCTATGGCTGAAGCATAGGGAACATCTTTCATTTTCTCTCTATCTTCTGCAGTGGTCGGGCATTGAGTTTGACTCAACTTCACACCTTGTAACACAGGCAAGAACCCTTTCTTTGCTTGATCCATTTTGAACTTCTTCAAAATTTTGTCAAGGTATGTGCATTGTGAAAGTCCAATTAAGCGTTTTGATCTATCTCTATAGATCTTTATGCCTAATATGTAAGCAGCTTCCCCGAGGTCTTTCATCGAAAAACTTTTATTCAAGTATCCCTTTATGCTATCCAGAAATTCTATATCATTTCCAATCAGCAATGTGTCATCCACATATAATATTAGAAATGCTACAGAGCTCCCACTCACTTTCTTGTAAATACAGGCTTCTCCAAAAGTCTGTATAAAGCCAAATGCTTTGATCACACTATCAAAGCGTTTATTCCAACTCCGAGATGCTTGCACCAGTCCATAAATGGATCGCTGGAGTTTGCATACTTTGTTAGCTCCTTTTGGATCGACAAAACCTTCTGGTTGTATCATATACAACTCTTCTTCCAGAAATCCATTCAGGAATGCAGTTTTGACATCCATCTGCCATATTTTATAATCATAAAATGCGGCAATTGCTAACATAATTCTGACGGACTTAAGCATCGCTACGGGTGAGAAGGTCTCATCGTAGTCAACCCCTTGAACTTGTCGAAAACCTTTCGCGACAAGTCGAGCTTTATAGACAGTAACATTACCGTCAGCGTCAGTCTTTTTCTTGAAGATCCATTTATTCTCAATTGCTTGCCGATCATCGGGCAAGTCAACCAAAGTCCATACTTTGTTTTCATACATGGATCCCATCTCAGATTTCATGGCCTCAAGCCACTTTGCGGAATCTGGGCTCACCATCGCTTCTTCATAGTTCATAGGTTCATCATGATCTAGTAGCATGATTTCCAGAACTGGATTACCATACCACTCTGGTGCGGATCTCACTCTGGTTGATCTACGTGGTTCAGCAGTATCTTGTCCTGAAGTTTCATGATCATCATCATTAGCTTCCTCACTGATTGGTATAGGTGTCGCAGAAACAGTTTTCTGTGATGTACTATTTTCCAATAAGGGAGCAGGTACAGTTACCTCGTCAAGTTCTACTTTCCTCCCACTCACTTCTTTCGAGAGAAACTCCTTCTCTAGAAAGTTTTCGAATTTAGCAACAAAAGTCTTGCCTTCGGATCTGTGATAGAAGGTGTATCCAATAGTTTCCTTTGGATATCCTATGAAGACACATTTCTCCGATTTGGGTTCGAGCTTATCAGGTTGAAGCTTTTTCACATAAGCATCGCAGCCCCAAACTTTAAGAAACGACAACTTTGGTTTCTTGTCAAACCATAGTTCATAAGGTGTCGTCTCAACGGATTTTGATGGTGCCCTATTTAACGTGAATGCGGCCGTCTCTAAAGCATAACCCCAAAACGATAGCGGTAAATCAGTAAGAGACATCATAGATCGCACCATATCTAGTAAAGTACGATTACAACGTTCGGACACACCATTACGCTGTGGTGTTCCGGGTGGCGTGAGTTGCGAAACTATTCCACAATTTTTCAAATGTATACCAAACTCGTAACTCAAATATTCTCCTCCATGATCAGATCGTAGAAACTTTATTTTCTTGTTATGATGATTTTCAACCTCACTCTGAAATTCTTTGAACTTTTCAAATGTTTCAGACTTATGTTTCATTAAGTAGATATACCCATATCTGCTTAAATCATCTGTGAAGGTGAGAAAATAACGATATCCGCCACGAGCCTCAATATTCATCGGACCGCATACATCGGTATGTATGATTTCCAATAAATCTGTTGCTCTCTCCATAGTACCGGAGAACGGTGTTTTAGTCATCTTGCCTATGAGGCACGGTTCGCAAGTACCAAGTGATTCATAATCAAGTGGTTCCAAAAGCCCATCAGTATGGAGTTTCTTCATCCGCTTTACACCGATATGACCTAAACGGCAGTGGCACAAATAAGTTGCACTATCATTATTAACTTTGCATCTTTTGGCTTCTATATTATGAATATGTGTATCACTATCATCAAGATTCAACAAGAATAGACCATTCTTCAAAGGTGCATGACCATAAAAGATATTATTCATATAAATAGAACAACCATTATTCTCTGATTTAAATGAATAACCGTCTCGCATCAAACAAGATCCAGATATAATGTTCATGCTCAACGCTGGCACCAAATAACAATTATTTAGGTCTAATATTAATCCCGAAGGTAGATTTAGAGGTAGCGTGCCGACCGCGATCACATCGACTTTGGAACCGTTTCCCACGCGCATCGTCACCTCGTCCTTTGCTAGTGTCCGCTTATTCCGTAGTCCCTGTTTCGAGTTGCAAATATTAGCAACAGAACCAGTATCAAATACCCAGGTGCTACTGCGAGCTCTAGTAAGGTACACATCAATAACATGTATATCACATATACCTTTGCTCACTTTGCCATCCTTCTTATCCGCCAAATACTTGGGGCAGTTCCGCTTCCAGTGACCAGTCTGCTTGCAGTAGAAGCACTCAGTTTCAGGCTTAGGTCCAGACTTGGGTTTCTTCTCCTGAGCAGCAACTTGCTTGCTGTTCTTCTTGAAGTTCCCCTTCTTCTTCCCTTTGCCCTTTTTCTTGAAACTAGTGGTTTTGCTAACCATCAACACTTGATGCTCCTTCTTGATTTCTACCTCCGCAGCTTTCAGCATTGCGAAGAGCTCGGGAATAGTCTTGTTCATCCCTTGCATATTATAGTTCATCACGAAGCTCTTGTAGCTTGGTGGCAGTGATTGGAGAATTCTGTCAATGACGCAATCATCTGGAAGATTAACTCCCATCTGAATCAAGTGATTATTATACCCAGACATTTTGAGTATATGCTCACTGACAGAACTGTTCTCCTCCATCTTGCAGCTATAGAACTTATTGGAGACTTCATATCTCTCAATTCGGGCATTTGCTTGAAATATTGACTTCAACTCCTGGAACATCTCATATGCTCCATGACGTTCAAAACGTCGTTGAAGTCCCAATTCTAAGCCGTAAAGCATGGCACACTGAACTATCGAGTAGTCATCAGCTTTGCTCTGCCAGACGTTCATAACATCTGGCGTTGCTCCAGCAGCAGGCCTGTCACCCAGCGGTGCTTCCAGGATGTAATTCTTCTATGCAGCAATGAGGATAATCCTCAGGTTATGGACCCAGTCCGTGTAATTGCTACCATCATCTTTCAACTTTGCTTTCTCAAGGAACGCATTAAAATTCAACGGAACAACAGCACGAGCCATCTATCTACAATCAACATAAATAAGCAAGATACAATCAGGTACTAAGTTCATGATAAGTTTAAGTTCAGTTAATCAAATTACTTAGGAACTCCCACTTAGATAGACATCCCTCTAATCTTCTAAGTGATCACGTGATCCAAATCAACTAAACCATAACCGATCATCATGTGAGATGGATTAGTTTTCAATGGTGAACATCATTATGTTGATCATATCTACTATATGATTCACGCTCGACCTTTCGGTCTCCGTGTTCCGAGGCCATATCTGTATATGCTTGGCTCGTCAAGTATAACCTGAGTATTCTGCGTGTGCAACTGTTTTGCACCCGTTGTATTTGGACGTAGAGCTTATCACACCCGATCATCACGTGGTGTCTGGGCACGACGAACTTTGGCAACGGTGCATACTCAGGGAGAACACTTCTTGATAATTTAGTGAGAGATCATCTTATAATGCTACCGTCAATCAAAGAAAGATAAGATGCATAAAAGGATAAACATCACATGCAATCAATATAAGTGATATGATATGGCCATCATCATCTTGTGCTTGTGATCTCCATCTCCGAAGCACCGTCATGATCACCATCGTCACCGGCGCGCCACCTTGATCTCCATCGTAGCATCGTCGTCGTCTCGCCAATCTTATGCTTCCACGACTATCACTACCGCTTAGTAATAAAGTAAAGCATTACATCGCGATTGCATTGCATACAATAAAGCGACAACCATATGGCTCCTGCCAGTTGCCGATAACTCGGTTACAAAACATGATCATCTCATACAATAAAATCAGCATCATGCCTTGACCATATCACATCACAACATACCCTGCAAAAACAAGTTAGACGTCCTCTACTTTGTCGTTGCAAGTTTTACGTGGCTGCTACGGGCTTAAGTAAGAACGCATCTCACCTACGCATCAAAACCACAACGATAGTTCGTCAAATAGACTCCATTTTAACCTTCTCAAGGACCGGGCGTAGTCACACTTGGTTCAACTAAAGTTGGAGAGACAGTCTTCCGCAAGCCATCTGTGTGCAAAGCACGTCGAGGGAACCGGTCTCACATAAGAGTATGCGTAAGGTTGGTCCGGATCGTCTCACCCAACAATACCGCCGAACCAAAGTATGACATGCTGGTAGGCAGTATGACTTGTATCGCCCACAACTCACTTGTGTTCTACTCGTGCAAATAACATCAAACCATAAAACCTAGGCTCGGATGCCACTGTTGGGGAACGCAGTAATTTCGAAAATTTTCCTACGCACATGCAAGATCATGGTGATGCAAAGCAACGAGAGGGGAGAGTGTTGTCTACGTACCAACGCAGACCGACTGCGGAAGCGATCACACAACGTAGAGGAAGTAGTCGTACGTCTTCTTCCCGATCCGACCGATCCAAGCACCGTTACTCCGGCACCTCCGAGTTCTTAGCACACGTTCAGCTCGATGACGATCCTCGGGCTCCGATCCAGCAAAGCGTCGAGGAAGAGTTCCGTCAGCACGACGGCGTGGTGACGATCTTGATGTACTACCGACGCAGGGCTTCGCCTAAGCACTACAACGGTATGATCGAGGTGGAATATGGTGGCAGGGGGCACCGCACATGGCTAAGGAACGATCTCAAGGATCAACTTGTGTGTCTTGGGGTGCCCCCTGCCCCCGTATATAAAGGTTGGAGGAGGGGGAGCCGGCCGGCCAGGGAGAGGAGGCGCAGGGGAGTCCTACTCCCACCGGGAGTAGGACTCCTCCCTCCAATCCTATTCCAATTAGGACTCTTGGGGGGAAAGGAGAAAGAGGGGGGGCCGGCCCCTTCTCCTAGTCCTACTAGGACTTGGGGAAAGGGGGGGGCGCCGGCCAGCTATGGGCTTGTCCCTTTTCTCTTTTTCCACTAAGGCCCAATAGGCCCATTAGTCTCCCGGGGGGTTCCGGTAACCCTCCCGGTACTCCGGTAAAATCCCGATTTCACCCGGAACACTTCCTATGTCCAAACATAGGCTTCCAATATATCAATCTTTACGTCTCGACCATTTCGAGACTCCTCGTCATATCCGTGATCTCATCCGGGACTCCGAACATCCTTCGGTACATCAAAATGCATAAACTCATAATACCTGTCATCGTAACGTTAAGCGTGCGGACCCTACGGTTCGAGAACAATGTAGACATGACCGAGACACGTCTCCGGTCAATAACCAATAGCGGGACCTGGATGCCCATATTGGCTCCTACATATTCTACGAAGATCTTTATCGGTCAGACCGCATAACAACATACGTTGTTCCCTTTGTCATCGGTATGTTACTTGCCCGAGATTCGATCGTCGGTATCCAATACCTAGTTCAATCTCGTTACTGGCAAGTCTCTTTACTCGTTCCGTAATACATCATCTTATAACTAACATCTTAGTTATTATGCTTGCAAGGCTTATGTGATGTGTATTACCGAGAGGGCCCAGAGATACCTCTCGGACAATCGGAGTGACAAACCCTAATCTCGAAATACGCCAACCCAACATCTACCATTGGAGACACCTGTAGTACTCCTTTATAATCACCCAGTTACGTTGTGATGTTTGGTAGTACCCAAAGTGTTCCTCCGGTAAACGGGAGTTGCATAATCTCATAGTTATAGGAACATGTATAAGTCATGAAGAAAGCAATAGCAACATACTAAACGATCGGGTGCTAAGCTAATGGAATGGGTCATGTCAATCAGATCATTCTACTAATGATGTGACCTTGTTAATCAAATAACAACTCTTTGTTCATGGTTAGGAAACATAACCATCTTTGATTAACGAGCTAGTCAAGTAGAGGCATACTAGTGACACTCTGTTGGTCTATGTATTCACACATGTATTATGTTTCCGGTTAATACAATTCTAGCATGAATAATAAACTTTTATCATGATATAAGGAAATAAATAATAACTTTATTATTGCCTCTAGGGCATATTTCCTTCACCTACAAGCATATATTCCTCCCTCATAATAATTTTCAGTAGCATCATGAATGTATTCAACAATATAACAAGAACCTAAAGCATTCTTTTCATGATTTACAAGCATAGAAAATTTACTACTCTCCACATAAGCAAGATTCTTCTCATGAATAATAGTGGGAGTATCATAAGAGACTCGAGTACTATAAATTGCATCCACATTAAAAGAGTAATGTTCAGAGAAGGGGTAATCATAATCATGAAAAGTTTTATAAATATAATCACTACTTTTTATAGCATAAGTATCATCACAATAATCATCATAAGTAGGAGGCATGCTATCATCATTATAAACTTGCACATCAAAACTTGGGAGACTAAAAATATCATCTTCATTAAGCGTAGCTCCCCCAAGCTTGGGACAAACATTAATTGCAGCAAATATATTCTCAAAAACATCATTTTCATCAAACATAGCTTCCCCAAGCTTGGGCCTTTTCATATCATAAGCATAATCACTCTCATCATTAATAGTATAGATAGCACCAATAGTATAGCAATTATCATATTCTTCCAAGCAAGTGCCAAAAAGATTTTCAAGATCATAAGAAGTATCATTATATTCCACAATTATATTTCCATGAGGCACAATAGTAATAGGGGCAGCATTATTTGGGGGAGATATCTTTTTAGCTCTCTTCCTTTTTCTTTTCTTCTTCTTCACCACATCATGTGTGGGTTCAATCCTCTTTTTGGAGCTTCTTATTAATGAGATTGGTTGAATAGGAGGTTCTTCCTCGTTACCTGATTCATCATAAGAGATAATAGGAGGATATTGGGAAGTCTCTTCCCTTTCATTAGTATTCTCTTCATCCTCTATTTGTTTTCTTTTCTTTATGTAATTGGCAATATAAGGATTTTGAATGCAATTCACCGCACAATACATATAAATATTCTCTAGATCAAAATCAAGAACTCTATCAAGATTAAACTTTGGAATACCCTCAGTTATACATTTCATTTCTTCATAACCCAAAAGAAGGCTAAGCTCTTTATGATGCTCAAGGGTAATCAAATTATCACAATGCTTGGACACGACTTGATCATGAAACAAATAGCATTGGAGCTTTAAATGACCATGTTCATTGCAAAGTTCACAAGGGGCACGAAAAATATTGAATCTTTCAGCACATTCATCTAGACTTTCTTGCAACAATTTAGTTTCTAAGTACTTATGCCTCTTACAATATCTATCTTCCTTATTCGGTGTGTACTTGCAAACCCAATCTACTCCACAAAAATTGACATGTTTATAGGAGGTATTTTTATCATAACTAGTGCAATCATCATTAGCATCATGAATATAAAAGAATTCGTACTAACAACATTGCAATCATGCTCATCATTCAAAGATTTAGTGCCAAACATTTTGTAGATTTCTTCTTCTAGCACTTGAGCACAATTATCCTTTCCATCATACTCACGAAAGATATTAAAAAGGTGAAGCGTATGAGACAAACTCAATTCCATTTTTTTGTAATTTCCTTTTATAAACTAAACAAGTGATAAAACAAGAAACTAAAAGACTCGATTGAAAGATCTAAAGATATACCTTCAAGCACTCACCTCCCCGGCAACAGCGCCAGAAAAGAGCTTAGTTGACGGGGTGTTAGTGCCGCTTTCCTCGCCTCCCCGGCAACGGCGCCAGAAAAGAGCTTAGTGTCTACTACACAACCTTCTTCTTGTAGACGTTGTTGGGCCTCCAAGTGCAGAGGTTTGTAGGACAGTAGCAAATTTCCCTCAAGTGGATGACCTAAGGTTTATCAATCCGTAGGAGGCGTAGGATGAAGATGGTCTTTCTCAAGCAACTTGCAACCAAATAACAAAGAGTCTCTTGTGTCCCCAACACACCCAATACAATGGTAAATTGTATAGGTGCACTAGTTCGGCGAAGAGATGGTGATACAAGTGGTATATGGATAGTAGATAATAGTTTTTGTAATCTGAAAATATAAAAACAGCAAGGTAACTAATAATAAAAGTGAGCGTAAACGGTATTGCAATGCGTTGAAACAAGGCCTAGGGTTCATACTTTCGCTAGTGTAAGTTCCCTCAACAATACTAACATAATTGGATCACATAACTATCCCTCAACATGCAACAAAGAGTCACTCCAAAGTCACTAATAGCGGAGAACGAACGAAGAGATTATGGTAGTGTACGAAACCACCTCAAAGTTATTCTTTCCAATCAATCCGTTGGGCTATTCCTATAGGTGTCACAAACAGCCCTAGAGTTCGTACTAGAATAACACCTTAAGACACAAATCAACCAAAACCCTAATGTCACCTAGATACTCCAATGTCATCTCAAGTATCCATGGGTATGATTATACGATATGCATCACACAATCTCAGATTCATCTATTCAACCAACACATAGAACCTCAAAGAGCGCCCCAAAGTTCCTACCGGAGAATCATGACGAAAACGTGTGCCAACCCCTATGCATAGGTTCATGGGCGGAACCCGCAAGTTGATCACCAAAACAGACATCAAGTGAATCATGTGATATCCCATTGTCACCACAGATATCCACGGCAAGACATACATCAAGTGTTCTCAAATCTTTAAAGACTCAATCCGATAAGATAACTTCAAAGGGGAAGCTCAATTCATTACAAGAGAGTAGAGGGGGAGGAGAAACATAAGATCCAACTATAATAGCAAAGCTCGTGAAACATCAAGATCGTGCCATAGAGGGAACACGAGAGAGGGAGATCAAACACATAGCTACTGGTACATACCCTCAGCGCCGAGGGAAAACTACTCCCTCCTCGTCATGGATAGCGCCGGGATGATGAAGATGGCTACCGGAGATGGATCCCCCCTCCGGCAGGGTACTGGAAACGGGTCCCGATTGGTTTTTGGTGGTTCTGGAGGCTTGCGGCGGCGGAACTCCCGATCTATTGTGCTCTCTGATGTTTTTAGGGTATATGGAGATATATAGGCGGAAGAAGCACGTCGGTGGAGCTCCGAGGGGCCCACGAGGCAGGGGGCGCGCCCAGGGGGGCGCCCTCCACCCTCGTGACCTCCCCGGAAACTTCTTGGAGTAGGGTCCAAGTCTCCTGGATCACGTTCGGTGAGAAGATCACGTTCCCGAAGGTTTCATTCCCTTTGGACTCCGTTTGATATTATGTTTCCTCGAAATACTAAAATAGGCAAAAACAGCAATTCTAGGCTGGGAATAAAGCCCAATATAGTCCAAAATAGGTTAGTCCCAAAAATAATATAAAAGTGGAAAATAAAGCCCAATATAGTCCAAAATAGTAGATAAAGTAGCATGGAGCAATAAAAAATTACAGATACATTGGAGACGTATCACACATCATTGGCTAGGACGAACGGTTCGTCAGTGTACCCAAGATTTTTCAGATCCACTGTTGTCATTCCGTACTGTGGGTCTACCTGTACCCCGCCGCCTAACAAATTGACCCATTTGCACTTAAACAAAGGGACCTTAAAACCAGGTCCGTAGTCAAGTTCCCATATGTCCACTATGTAACCATAATAAGTGTCCTTTCCGCTCTCGGTTAAAGCATCAAAGCGAACACCGCTGTTTTGGTTGGTGCTCTTTTGATCTTGGGCGATCATGTAAAATGTATTCCCATTTATCTCGTATCCTTTGTAAGTCAATACAGTCAAAGATGGTCCCCTGGACATCAAGTACAACTCATCACAAACAGTGTTGTCACCTCTGAGACGTGTTTCCAACCAACTGCTGAAAGTCCTGATGTGTTCACATGTAATCCAGTCGTCACACTGCTCCAGGTGTTTGGAGCGCAGACTGTTCTTGTGTTCATCGACATACGGGGTCACCAAGGTAGAGTTCTGTAGAACTGTGTAGTGTGCTTGAGACCAAGAATATCCGTCCCTGCATATTATTGAGTATCTTCCAAGAGTGCCTTTTCCAGTCAGTCTCCCCTCATACCGCGATTTAGGGAGACCTATCTTCCTAAGGCCAGGAATGAAGTCAACACAAAACCCGATAACATCCTCTGTTTGATGGCCCATGGAGATGCTTCCTTCTGGCCTAGCGCGGTTACGGACATATTTCTTTAGGACTCCCATGAACCTCTCAAAGGGGAACATATTGTGTAGAAATATGGGCCCAGGATGACAATCTCGTCGACTAGATGAACTAGGACGTGCGTCATGATATTGAAGAAGGATGGTGGGAACACCAGCTCAAAACTGACAAGACATTGCGCCACATCACTCCTTAGCCTTGGTATGATTTTTGGATCGATCACCTTCTGAGAGATTGCATTGAGGAATGCACATAGCTTCACAATGGCTAATCGGACGTTTTCCGATAGAAGCCCCCTCAATGCAACCGGAAGCAGTTGCATCATAATCACGTGGCAGTCATGAGACTTTAGGTTCTGAAACTTTTTCTCTGGCATATTTATTATTCCCTTTATATTCGACGAGAAGCCAGTCGTGACCTTCATACTAAGCAGGCATTCAAAGAAGATTTCTTTCTCTTCTTTCGTAAGAGCGTAGCTGGCAGGACCTTTATACTGCTTTGGAGGCATGCCATCTTTTTCGTGCAAACGTTGCAGGTCCTCCCGTGCCTCAGGTGTATCTTTTGTCTTCCCATACACGCCCAAGAAGCCTAGCAGGTTCACGCAAAGGTTCTTCGTCACGTGCATCACGTCGATTGAGGAGCGGACCTCTAGGTCTTTCCAGTAGGGTAGGTCCCAAAATATGGATTTCTACTTCCACATGGGTGCGTGTCCCTCAGCGTCATTCGGAATAGCTAGTCCACCGGGACCCTTTCCAAAGATTATGTAGTGTAAATCATTGACCATAGAAAGTACGTGATAACCGGTACGCATGGCGGGCTTCTTCCGGTGATCTGCCTCACCTTTGAAATGCTTGCCTTTCTTTTGACATTGATGGTTGGTCGTAAGAAATCGACGATGGCCCAGGTACACATTCTTCCTGCATTTGTCCAAGTATATACTTTTAGTGTCATCTAAACAGTGCATGCATGCGTGGTATCCTTTGTTTGTCTGTCCTGAAAGGTTACTGAGAGCGGGCCAATCGTTGATGGTCACGAACAGCAACGCCTTAAGGTTAAATTCGTCATGTCTGTGCTCATCCCACGTACGTACACCGTTTCCATTCCACAGCTGTAAAAGTTCTTCAACTAATGGCCTTAGGTACACATCAATTTCGTTGCCGGGTTGCTTAGGGCCTTGGATGAGAACTTGCATCATAATGAACTTCCGCTTCATGCACATCCAAGGAGGAAGGTTATACATACATAGAGTCACAGGCCAGGTGCTGTGATTGCTGCTCTGCTCCCCGAAAGGATTAATGCCATCTGTGCTTAAAGCAAACCATACATTCTCTGGGTCCTTTGCAAACTCATCCCAGTACTTTCTCTCGATTTTTCTCCATTGCGACCCGTCAGCGGGTGCTCTCAACTTCCCATCTTTCTTTCGGTTCTCACTGTGCCATCGCATCAACTTGGCATGCTCTTCGTTTCTGAACAGACATTTCAACCGTGGTATTATAGGAGCATACCACATCACCTTCGCAGGAACCCTCTTCCTGGGGGGCTCGCCGTCAACATCACTAGGGTCATCTCGCCTGATCTTATACCACAATGCACCGCATACCGAGCATGCGTTCAGATCCTTGTATGCACCGCGGTAGAGGATGCAGTCATTAGGGCATGCATGTATCTTCTCCACCTCCAATCCTAGAGGGCATACGACCTTCTTTGTTGTGTATGTACTGTCGGGCAATTCGTTATCCTTTGGAAGCTTCTTCTTCAGTATTTTCAGTAGCTTCTCAAATCCTTTGTCAGCCACAGCATTCTCTGCCTTCCACTGCAGCAATTCCAGTATGGTACCGTGTTGCCATCTTCGCAATTGGGGTATAACCCTTTTTTGTGATCCTCTAACATGCGATCGAACTTCAGCTTCTCCTTTTGACTTTCGCATTGCGTCCTTGCATCGACAATGACCCGGCGGAGATCATCATCATCGGGCACATTGTCTGGTTCCTCTTGATCTTCAGCAACTTCACCCGTTGCAGCATCATTGGGCACATCGTCTGGTTCCTCTTGATCTTCACCAGCTCCACCCGTTGCAGCATCACCGTATTCAGGGGGCACATAGTTGTCATCGTACTCTCCTTCTTCGCCATCTTCCATCATAACCCCTATTTCTCCGTGCCTCGTCCAAACATTATAGTGTGGCATGAAACCCTTGTAAAGCAGGTGGGAGTGAAGGATTTTCCGGTTAGAGTAAGACCTCGTATTCCCACATTCAGTGCATGGACAACACATAAAACCATTCTTCTTGTTTGCCTCAGCCGCATCGAGAAACTCATGCATGCCCTTAATGTACTTGCAGGTGTGTCTGTCACCGTACATCCATTGCCGGTTCATCTGCGTGCATTATATATAATTAAGTGTCCAAATTAATAGAAGTTCATCATCACATTAAAATCAAAGTGCATACATAGTTCTCATATAACAACATATAGCTCTCCAGAGCATCTAATTAATTAAACCATACATTGAAACTATGTAAAACATTTCAATGCGAAAACAAATGCGATCATAATCGCAACCAAGGTAACAATTGATCCAACGGCATAATGATACCAAGCCTCGGTATGAATGGCATATTTTATAATCTTTCTAATCTTCAAGCGCATTGCATCCATCTTGATCTTGTGATCATCGATGACATCCGCAACATGCAATTCCAATATCATCTTCTCCTCCTCAATTTTTTTTATTTTTTCCTTCAACAAATTGCTTTCTTCTTCAACTAAATTTAACCTCTCGACAATAGGGTCGATTGGCATTTCCGATTCGCATACATCCTACATAAATAAAATCTATGTCACGTTGGTCGGCATAATTATCATAAACAATAAATGAACCAATAGTTATGAATATAATATAAATACCACATCCGAATCATAGAAAGGACGAGGGCCGACGGGGGCGGATACCAAAACCATCGCACTATATAAGATGCAATAATAAAAGTAAGAAAATAATACAAGTATCTATGTAAACATACAAGTAAGAATATTTTTCCTTTCAGAAAGAAGATAAGAACAAGAGGCTCACCACGTTGGTGCCGGCGATGAGCTCGGCGCAGGTGATCGACGGCGGTGAAGACGGGGACGGGGCGTGACGGACCGCTAAACCTAGACAAATATTGAGGAAAATGGAGCTTGGAGGTCGAGCTTGGAGAGGAGAAAGCTTAAGTAGTGTGGCTCGGGCATTCCATCGAACACCTTGTGTGCATAGGAGGTGAGCTAGAGCACCACCAAGCCCTCTCCCCCTCGGCCAGAGAAAAACAGAGCACTAGGGTGCTCTACTCGCGAGCGAGGGGTATATATAGGCACCTCATTGGTCCCGGTTGGTGACATGAGCCGGACTAAAGGGGAGCCTGTCACCACCGGTTTTCCAATAAAAATATTTATTGAGAAACCAATCTTTGAGTCCAGTATGAGAGAAAATCCTCCTCACTGGTAGACAAATACTTGATACAATAAGCCAGTAGCATAGAATATATTACAGGGTTGGGCTAGGGCTGCTCAACGAATTATTACAAGCGCGCCAATAATTATACATAATGGCAGATATAACACAATGGTGTGGTGGCATACTACTGACTCGAGGATATAGTGGTGGTGGAATAACACAATGGGGAGTGTGGTAACACGATTCTCAAACTGGCATCTCATCGAGCGTCGAGGTGAGGCTCGATAAATTTATTCGGGCTGCGGAAGTGGGTATAAAACTGAGACCAAGACCAGGGTCGCACGAGACTGACTGGGATTCCTCTAGGCGTCGGACTCGCTATCGAACTCTTCATCCATGAGATCGCCTTCGTCAGCATATGGCCAAATCAACAAGCCAGTGAGTACTTTGAAAGTACTCGCAAGACAGTTCGGACGTAAGATATAACAAATGCATGCATGGATGCATCATGAATAATATTCCCAATGCACACTGATAATGTTTGCACAACGAAGTAAGTACGAGGGAAACGGCGGTAGTCCGCCTGAAATCCCAACAGAAAATAAATGAGAACCGATCGTGTGTCTGAAGCGACGCCACGGAGGGTGAACAAATAATAACAGGAAAAATCATGCCATAGTCGGACGTCTGAGCGACATCACAGAAAGGGCTTTAAAAGAAATGCCACACTCGGACGTCTGAGCGACATCACAGAAAGGGCTTTAAAAGAAATGCCACAGTCAGACGTCTGGGCGACATCACAGAAAGGACTTTAAAAGAAATGCCACAGTCGGACGTCTGAGCGACATCACAGAAAGGGCTTTAAAAGAAATACCACAGTCGGACGTCTGAGCGACATCACAGAAAGGGCTTTAAGAGGAATGCCACAGTCGGACGTCTGAGCGACATCACATAAAGGGCTTTAAAAGAGATGCCACAGTCGGACGTCTGAGCGACATCACAGAAAGGGCTTTAAAAGAAATGCCACAGTCGGACGTCTGAGCGACATCACAGAAAGGGCTTTTGTCACAAATAAACAATACTCATCATAAATATTCAGTTCGTGATAATAAACAGGTTAGTCCATCCACAGGAATAACATTTAGCCGGGCTTAGTACTCATGGGGTTCACTGGAGTCTCTGTCATCAAACTGATACTGTTAGTCCAAGATGATACGAAAGTGGACATGGAATAGATGATTCAAGGAATATATGACTCTGCAGAGTTTGTACAAAAAATTTCCCACGGCCAACGGATTTCCGTAGTCACGAGGGACTAGTTCCGTTTACGGTTTTTCGGAAGAAAACACAGCTAACCAGTACACACCCATCCTACCTCTCGATGCCGGGACTCACCCTAGACATCGTCCAAGAAAAACTTTTGAGACGGGGAGATCACAATCTCTAATAGCATGGGATCAAATTTATATATGCGCGCTCTAAGGGGTGCCCCCCTCTCGGTCCCAACCGGAAACACCCATGCCCCCTGACCGGATGACTGGCTTTAATCCAGGGCCATGGAACCATCATCCCGGCCTCTCCTTTTGGTGTGTACCAGGAAAGCGGTTTGCAACTTACTAAGCCATATTCCTTGCGGAAAACATGTGGTAGTACAAGGAAGGAAAAGGGAGGAACTGGACCAGTACGGTTTGACCCTGAAGTCACATAGTCTAGCGTAAGACTGGCATGCTACAACACTGCCATCTTACCCATCCTCATGCCAACACGTGGCCATTCATACTCACCTCCATCCACTTATGGATCATCGAACTCACTTACTTCAACCTTTCATAAAATAACGTTCATCGGTATGCTCATCAACATGCCATGAAACTCACTACATGCAAAACATGCCAAGACACTCATCATATCAAAAGTTCAAACATGCTTGCCTGGTTCAGAGTAGTCGCAGCCTAGCTCGGTGAAGTTCGCGGCTCCGTCACCTCCTTCGGTATCTATGATATAAAGAAAATATATGCGCTATCGTAAATAACAAGAAGTGCACAGAAAGTATTCCAAATATTTTTCAAATAAATATGATAAAAAACTAGACAAAAATCTGAAGAGGACAGAAAAAGAATCACTCAAAAATTCCTTTCTGTTAAAAAGTTATAAGGGTTTTAATCCAAGGACGTATCTGTAATGAAACAGAAAGTTTTCAGGGGCTAGTTTATAAAAACAGAAAGCGCTTCGGCAGAAACTACGCCAGCCCAGAGGGAAGGCGTATTGGGCAGGAGACGTTTTCAGAAAACGCTTCGCTTAGACAGAATAGAGAGGCTGACAGCGGGTCCCGCCTGTCAGGTTTAAATTTTCAAAACGAGGCGGCAGACTTCGCAGGTGCCCGAGAGCCGCGGTGGTCGCCGGCGGCGATCCACGGAGAGGCAGGGTGATCGGGGATTACCAACGTGCTCATCGTGCCCTTCCGCAACGGTGGGTGGTGGTGTTGGTCGCCGGTGAGCACCACGTCGACGGCGGGCTTGACTCCGGCGGACGGTGGTTCGGGCGTTGACGGGTCTCGCCGAAGAGGGCTGCAAGGATCAAATTGAGGTGGGGGTTAGAGCATTGGGTGCAAGAGAAGGCTACGGACGAGTTTTGGGCGCCGGAGATGGCCTCACCATAGGGAATCGAGGTGGAGGCCGAGGCGGGGCGAGGCGGCCGGAGTTGGGGGAGGAGACCTCCTCGAGGTCCTCCTGGTGGTTTGGCAGGGTTCTGGAGAGGCGTAGTGGAGATGTGGGTCTCGTGAGCGAGCTCGGGGTCCTTTTTATAGGCAATCCGAGGCGGTGGCCGTGAACGGGGATCTCCGGTGGAGGTTACGGCGGCGTAGAGCTTGGTCAGGAAGGTTTAGGGAGTTGGGCGTCATCACGGAGTTCTATTGGCTCCATTTGGGTGCTAAGCGAGCTTGGAGGGGGTGTTAGGGGCGAGCTCAACAGAACGGGGCGGCGCGGGCCCGTCGGCGGCAGGGAGCATGTTCCGTGCTTGCCGGGCCGCGGTGAGGGTGCCACGGGCGTGCGCTGGCATGCATGAGGACACGCGGAGGGCCAGGAGGCTTTGGACGGCGCCAAAACGGCGTTCTACCGTGGTGTGCCTTCTGTCGGCCGCCACGGGAGGTCCCGACGCCGCAGAAGACGCCGGCGAGGGCGGGCCAGCGCGCTACTGACGCCAGGAAGGCTCCAAGCACGCGTGTGCAGCATCCGGACAGGAGGGGAGAGGCTGCGAGCGTCGAGCCAAAGGCACTGTGAGCATGTGCCTGTAACTCTGAAGAAAACGACACTGTAAAACTGAATTTTACTGAACTATGCCAGGAACAGTGCAGCTCAGGTGTTCGACAGAATGTTTTTGGCATCTAGGGATTTTTCCTTGAGCTGAAACTTGGTGGAGTGGTCTCTCATTGCTCCATTAGGCTGCCTGAATTTTGGTGGAATTTTTGGAGAGGTGTAGATATGAATTTCACCAAATTTGGCAAATCTGGTCCAAACTTGCAGTGAGTGAAATTTGAAAAATTTGAAAAGAAGAAGAGTGGATCAAGATGGTTCTAGGTTGTGGGTACTAAAGACAATCCAGGGAAGTTGGTTTGGGATAAAAACTCAAAGGCAAAGTGACACTTGCTTTGAAAATCACTTAAGCTCAAATAAATGGCAGAAATGTTTTTGGGGAGAAAAATAATTTAAATAAAATCCAAAACTTGGTTGGACTTGTTGAGACAGAGAATTCAGATTGTTCAAAAATGGAGGGATGAATTTTGAGAAGATTTACTATAGGAGACATGGTAAAACCATGGGTGTCTTCAAAAAGAAAAGAAGTCCCAAAAATTCCTAGGGTTTCTTTTTTTTGAAAATAATTAAGTTGAGAGGGAAATAACCAGAAGAAAAGCTTCCAAAAATTTTAACACCAAAATTAAAAGGAAAGGAAATCCTTGCCAAGGGTGAAAGGAAATTTTTAAGAGGAAGGATTTTCTGAAAGAGAATTTTTTAAAGTCCCTCCTTTTGAATCCAATAAAGTTTTTGATGAAAACCAAATCAAAAATTTTGGAGTGTCACAACACCTACCCCCTTAGGAAAAATCTCGTCCCCGAGATTTCAGCTGATCCTTAAATAATTGTGGATGCTCAGTCCGAAGAAGATCCTCTCTTTCCCAAGTAGCTTCACTGTCGGTGTGATTGCTCCACTGTACTCTGAAGAATTTGGTGGTCTTATGTCGGGTTCTCCTTTCAGACTCCTCTATTATTCTTACGGGACGTTCCCGATAAGTGAGGTCTGGCTGTACGTCAATGCTCTCATGGGATACTTGTTTCTCTGGGTTGCTCACGCACTTCCTCAATTGCGAGACGTGGAACACGTCGTGGACATCGGATAATTCCTTGGGTAAGTCTAGCTGGTAGGCTACCTTGCCTCTTCGCGCCATTATACAGAACGGTCCAATGAATCTTGGTGCTAGCTTCCCTTTAATCTTGAATCGTTGCAATCCTCTCATGGGAGATACTTTCAGGTATACGAACTCACCGGGCTCGAAGCTGACCCTACGATGCTTCTAATCATAATAACTCTTCTGTCGACTTTGAGCGGTCTTAAGTCGGTCTCTGATTAGCTTGACTCTTTCCTCAGCTTCTCTGAGCATGTCCGGTCCGAAGATGCGGCTGTCTCCGGTCTCTGACCAATTCAACGGGGTACGACATCTCCGTCCGTATAGAGCCTCAAATGGTGCCATTTGCAGGCTGGCCTGGTAGTTATTGTTGTATGCAAATTCGGCGTATGGCAGGCTTTCTTCCCAACTGGTTCCATATGTGAGGACACAGGCTCTCAGCATGTCTTCTAAAATCTGGTTTACTCGTTCCGTTTGTCCATCGGTCTGTGGGTGATATGCGGTACTGAAGGCTAGTTGAGTTCCCAGAGCCTGTTGTAAATGCTCCCAAAATTTTGAGACGAACTGAGTACCTCTGTCGGATATTATAGTCTTCGGGACTCCATGCAGACAAACTATGCGGGTGAGATAAATCCTGGCAAGTCGCTGAGTGTTGTAGGTTGTCTTCACTGGAATGAAATGTGCCACCTTGGTTAACCTGTCAGTAATGACCCAGATGGCATCATTCCCATGCTGTGACCGAGGTAGCCCAACAATAAAATCCATTCCTATTTCATCCCATTTCCACTCAGGTATTTTGTTTGGTTGCAGTAGTCCGGCCGGTCTCTGATGCTCAGCTTTTATGCGTTGACACGAGTCGCAACATGCAATGAAGGTGGCTATGTCCCTCTTCATACCGTGCCACCAAAATCTTTCCTAAATATCTTTATACATCTTGGTCCCGCTAGGGTGGATCGATTACGGGGCGGTATGGGCTTCAGCTAGGATTTGCTGTTTAAGATCTTCTATGTTTGGTACGCAGAGTCTTTCTCCGTACCACAATATTCCTCCATTGTCTATGACGAATTCCGAGGCCTTGCCCATACTCACCTTTCTTTTGATGCCTTCAATGCTGGGGTGACCGGGCTGAGCTCTTTTAATTTCCTCCACAAGGTCGGGTCGTATTTCCAAGTTTGATATGGTGCCTTCAGCGACTATTAACAAATTGAGCCTGGCAAATTCTTGTTGGAATTCGGGCCTCAAGCCTCGCAGATTGCTTTCGTCGGAGTTGGGGTTCCGACTAAGAGCATCGGCCACTACATTTGCCTTCCCTGGGTGGTAATGGATACCAACATCATAATCCTTTACCAATTCCAACCAACCTCTCTGTCGTAAATTTAGTTCTGGCTGCGTGAAAATATACTTGAGACTTTTGTGATCTGTATATATTTCACATCGGTTCCCAAGTAAGAAATGCCTCCATTCTTTCAGTGCATGAATGACCGCTGCCATTTCTAAGTCATGAGTGGGATAATTTTCCTCATGCTTGCGAAGTTGCCTTGAAGCATAGGCGACAACCTTGCCTTCTTGCATCAACACACATCCGAGACCCTTTTTGGATGCGTCACAAAATACTTCAAAATTCTTGTGTATGTCTGGCACAATTAATACTGGGGCTGTTGTTAATTTCCGCTTTAGCTCTTGGAAACTCTTTTCGCAGGCTTCTGTCCATTCAAACTTCTTGTCTTTCTTGAGTAACTACGTTATAGGCTTGGCTATGGTGGAAAATCCTTCAATAAATCCGCGGTAATATCCTGCCATTCCCAAGAAACTACGTATATCTGTTACGCTGGCTGGCGACTTCCAGCCAAGTATGGCCTTGACTTTCTCTAGGTCCACTGCGATACCGTCTTGGGTTAGCACGTGGCCTAGAAAGCCTACTTGTCTTAGTCAAAATTCGCACTTGCTGAACTTGGCATACAATTGGTGTTTTCTGAGCTCTCCTAGCACAATCCTGAGGTGATCTGCGTGCTCTTCTGGTGTTTTGGAATATACCAGTATATCGTCGATGAATACCACGACGAACTTGTCCATATATTTCATAAATACTTTGTTCATGAGGTGAACAAAATATGCAGGGGCATTAGTTAATCCAAATGGCATCACTGTGAACTCATACAGTCCATATCTGGAAGTGAAGGCGGTTTTGGGGATATCTTCCGTTCACACCTTTAATTGATGGTATCCTGACCTTAAGTCAATTTTTGAGAATACCTTGGCCTGAGCAAGTTGATCAAACAAATCGTTTATCCTTGGCATCGGGTATTTGTTCTTAATTGTGACCATATTAAGTGCTCGATAGTCAATACACAATCTTAGTGTTCCATCCTTCTTTTTGGCAAATAAAATTGGTGATCCCCAAGGTGAGGAGCTGGCTCGAATATATCCTTTGTCCAGTAATTCTTTTATTTGCTTCTTCAATTCAACCAACTCGGATGGTGCCATTCTGTATGGTTTCTTGTATATGGGGGTGGTTCCGGGTGCGAGCTCAATGCAGAATTCTATCTCTCGGTCTGGTGGCATGCCTGGTAGCTCTTCAGGGAATACGTCTGGAAATTCACACACTACTGAAACCTTGTTTAGCTCAGAAATGTCCACTTTATTCAATCTTGGTTGCCGGGGTATTTTTCCTTCCTTGGCTGATACTTTTATTGTCTTCCCTTGGTGGTGTGTGAGAATTACGGTCCTGTTGAAACAGTCGATAAACCCCTTGTTGGTGGTCAGCCAATCCATCCCTAGGATGACATCCAGTCCTTTATTTTCCAACACAATAAGATTTGCGTGAAACTCCAATCCTTCGAACTCAATGACCACATTCTGACAGTAATTCTGAGTAACTTGCTGAATCCCAGGGGACTTGATGATCATGGATTTCTCCAAAGGAAGCATCGAAAAATTATTTTGCAAGGAAAAACTTTTCGAAATGAAAGAGTGAGAAGCTCCAGAATCAAACAAAACCGTTGCAGGTATTGTGTTGACAGGAAACGTACCGAGTACGATATCCGGAGCATTTTTTGCCTCCTCTTTGGTTACGTGGTTCAGATGACCCTTCCTGTGGTTGTTGTTGGGATTGAAATTGTTTCGCTTGGGCGCTGAATTATTGCCGCCGTTGTTCGGCCTTGGGGTTGAGTTCTTTGGCTTGGGGCACTGTTTTGCATAGTGCCCCTCTTCTCCACAAGCGTAACAAGTAACGCCGGGGCGATATGTGAACTCCTTGACCCTTGCATGAAAATTCTGGATTGGGCGTGAGACGTTGGATGAGGATTTGTGCGTCCCACCCTTTTTGAAATCTGTCTTGCTCCGTTGATTGCGAGCAAGGTTAGTCTGGTCCCTTTTTCGCTTGCGGATATCTTCCAGACCGCGTCTCTCATTTTCCAGAGTAATGGCTTTGTCCACCAGTGTTTTAAAATCAGGAAAACTGTGCACGACCAGTTGGCATTTAAGCGCGGGCGCCAAACCGTCAAGGAATTTCTCCATCTTCTTGCTTTCAGTCATACGCTCTTCATTGGCATAGCGGGATAATAGTGTAAACTGACTGTTGTAATCTGCCACTGTCAAGTTCCTTTGTTTGAGGTCGTCGAACTCTCTCTTCTTGATTTTCATAATACTCTTAGGAATGTGTGCATCGCGGAAACCTTCCTTGAAATCATCCCAGGTTATGTCACCTTCGTTTGGATGCATATGCAGAAAATTCTCCCACCAAGATGCGGCTGCTCCTATAAGATAGTGCGGAGCATACAGTACCTTCTCGGAATCTGAACATTTTGCAATAATTAATTTTCTCTCCATGTCCCGAAGCCAGTCCTCGGCTTCAAGAGGCTTGTCAGTATGTGAAAATGTTTGGGGACGCGTCTTCTGCAGCTCGGATAACTTGGAATGCTGCGGATACTGTCCATGGTAATTTTCCATGTTGATGACTTGGTTCATCATTTCACGATGTTGTTGCTGACTCTGTTCATAAAGGCGGCACATCTGAGAAAGTGCCGTGTCACTGCCCTGTTGGCTCGACTGCCCTTGCGAGAAATTGTTGCCTGGTTGAGTGTCCAAATTTTCCTCTGGCGGAGTAGGCATGGAGCGTGTCCAAGGACAAGACATTTTTCACTCTGGGGATATATTTTGTAAAACTCATAAGAAATATGAAGATGGGCGTCAAAACAACTCCAAAAAGAAAATGCAGAAGGATGGCAATAATTTTAAAAGTCCAAGATCACTTAAGAAAACAAATTGATTTGCGCACGGAGAAGGACTGCTCATTACATATCTTACATGCGGGCGATAATTATACAGTACATCACTCAGGATATGCGTACATAATCCTGACATGTTATATAGGCTAGTACACTCCTCCTGTTCTACATGATGCGCAAACAAGCTACTCCTCGCAACACATCTTACAAAGCGGTACATCGCATGACGGGCAAACGCACTCAGCCGGAAATGTCGATGATCTCCTTGGCCCTGCCGAGGGTGAGGCGTAGTGAGGCTGGGGATTCGACCTCCTCCTCACTAATAGGCTCCAGATGAGAAGAGCCGCGTCGAGTAGATGGAACTGGTGCCAGGGGCGGAGCAACACGAATAGGAGTAGGCACAATGGGTGGTGCAGTGCGCGCTGGAGTGGGCGCAAAGGCCTGGTTGATCCCTCCGGTGGTAGGCAGGTGACGAGTAGGTGCATGCGATGCTGAAGACGAGACAAAAGTCAGTGGCGGTGCAGTGAGCAGGAGCTCCCTCCTGTTGGCGGCACAGCCATGGACTGCGTCCATGCGGGCAGCCACGAAGTCGTCCACCAGGTTGTCGAAGGCTGCCTCCAGAGCCCGGAGATACTCAATAAGCATCTCAAAAGCCTCATCTCGTTCTCCTCTGGGGCAGGAGAATGCGTAGTGGCAGGTGTAGGGCACATGGCATGGAAGATAACGGTAGCGACGAGTCTTCATCGCGGGAAGGACATCCCTGAGGCGGGCTATCGCCTCACGGGCTGCCATCTGCATAGCATGCCTCTCCGTAGGCATGGCTCTTCCCACAAACAGGTAGCGGCGTAGCTCACCGCGCCCTCCCTTGAACTGCACCGTGGCCTGGTGCATGGTCAGACCGTCGTTGACTCTGTGCTGGCAGAGTGTGAAGGCTGGGCGCACGGATGGCCCCATCGCGACCTGAACGATGAAGGAGAGAAGCTTGACGAACCCATCGGGCACGTTGGCGAAGGTCTGAGACTCGCAGTCGTTGTCGGCCATCTACAAAAGTAGGCAAAAATCCTGAATGGTCAGATCATAAATTTATGCTGACTGTCAGAAAATGACTACCATTGCAAAAATATAAATTAGCTCTATTATGCTAATAACCAATTAGCGATCACACCTAGTGGCTTCCTACAGTCAGCCTGGCTCTGGTACCAAGCTTGTCACCACCGGTTTTCCAATAAAAATATTTATTGAGAAACCAATCTTTGAGTCCAGTATGAGAGAAAATCCTCCTCACTGGTAGACAAATACTTGATACAATAAGCCAGTAGCATAGAATATATTACAGGGTTGGGCTAGGGCTGCTCAACGAATTATTACAAGCGCGCCAATAATTATACATAATGGCGGATATAACACAATGGTGTGGTGGCATACTACTGACTCGAGGATATAGTGGTGGTGGAATAACACAATGGGGAGTGTGGTAACACGATTCTCAAACTGGCATCTCATCGAGCGTCGAGGTGAGGCTCGATAAATTTATTCGGGCTGCGGAAGTGGGTATAAAACTGAGACCAAGACCAGGGTCGCACGAGACTGACTGGGATTCCTCTAGGCGTCGGACTCGCTATCGAACTCTTCATTCATGAGATCGCCTTCGTCAGCATCTGGCCAAATCAACAAGCCAGTGAGTACTTTGAAAGTACTCGCAAGACAGTTCGGACGTAAGATATAACAAATGCATGCATGGATGCGTCATGAATAATATTCCCAATGCACACTGATAATGTTTGCACAACGAAGTAAGTACGAGGGAAACGGCGGTAGCCTGCCTGAAATCCCAACAGAAAATAAATGAGAACCGATCGTGTGTCTGAAGCGACGCCACAGAGGGTGAACAAATAATAACAGGAAAAATCATGCCACAGTCGGACGTCTGATCGACATCACAGAAAGGGCTTTAAAAGAAATGCCATAGTTGGACGTCTGAGCGACATCACAAAAAGGGCTTTAAAAGAAATGCCACAGTCGGACGTCTGGGCAACATCACAGAAAGGGCTTTAAAAGAAATGCCACAGTCGGACGTCTGAGCGACATCACAGAAAGGGCTTTAAAAGAAATACCACAGTCGGACGTCTGAGGGACATCACAGAAAGGGCTTTAAAAGAAATGCCATAGTCGGACGTCTGAGCGACATCACAGAAAGGGCTTTAAAAGAGATGCGACAGTCGGACGTCTGAGCGACATCACAGAAAGGGCTTTAAAAGAGATTCCACAGTCGGACGTCTGAGCGACATCACAGAAAGGGCTTTAAAAGAAATGCCATAGTTGGACATCTGAGCGACATCACAGAAAGGGCTTTAAAAAAAGTGCCACAGTCAGACGTCTGAGCGACATCACAGAAAGGGTTTTAAAAGAAATGCCACAGTCGGACGTCTGAGCGACATCACAGAAAGGGCTTTAGTCACAAATAAACAATACTCATAATAAATATTCAGTTCATGATAATAAACAGGTTAGTCCATCCACAGGAATAACATTTAGTCGGGCTTAGTACTCATGGGGTTCACTGGAGTTTCTGTCATCAAACTGATACTGTTAGTCCAAGATGATACGAAAGTGGACATGGAATAGATGATTCAAGGAATATATGACTCTGCAGAGTTTGTACAAAAAATTTCCCACAGCCAACGGATTTCCGTAGTCACGAGGGACTAGTTCCGTTTACGGTTTTTCGGAAGAAAACACAGCTAACCAGTACACACCCATCCTACCTCTCGATGCCGGGACTCACTCTAGACATCGTCCAAGAAAAACTTTTGAGACGGGGAGATCACAATCTCGAATAGCATGGGATCAAATTTATATATGCGCGCTCTAAGGGGTGCCCCCCCTCTCGGTCCCAACCGGAAACACCCATGCCCCCTGACCGGATGACTAGCTTTAATCCAAGGCCATGGAACCATCATCCCGGCCTCTCCTTTTGGTGTGTACCAGGAAAGCGGTTTGCAACTTACTAAGCCATATTCCTTGCAGAAAACATGTGGTAGTACGAGGAAGGAAAAGGGAGGAACTGGACCGGTACGGTTTGACCCTGAAGTCACATAGTCTGGCGTAAGACTGGCATGCTACAACACTGCCATCTTACCCATCCTCATGCCAACACGTGGCCATTCATACTCACCTCCATCCACTTATGGATCATCGAACTCACTTACTTCAACCTTTCATAAAATAACGTTCATCGGTATGCTCATCAACATGCCATGAAACTCACTACATGCAAAACATGCCAAGACACTCATCATATCAAAAGTTCAAACATGCTTGCCTGGTTTAGAGTAGTCGGAGCCTAGCTCGGTGAAGTTCGCGGCTCCGTCACCTCCTTCGGTATCTACGATATAAAGAAAATATATGTGCTATCGTAAATACCAAGAAGTGCACAGAAAGTATTCCAAATATTTTTCAAATAAATATGATAAAAAACTAGACAAAAATCTGAAGAGGACAGAAAAAGAATCACTCAAAAATTCCTTTCTGTTAAAAAGTTATAAGGGTTTTAATCCAAGGACGTATCTGTAATGAAACAGAAAGTTTTCAGGGGCTAGTTTATAAAAACAGAAAGCGCTTCGGCAGAAACTACGCCAGCCCAGAGGGAAGGCGTATTTGGCAGAAGACGTTTTCAGAAAACGCTTCGCTTAGACAGAATAAAGAGGCTGACGGCGGGTCCCGCCTGTCAGGTTTAAATTTTCAAAACGAGGCGGCAGACTTCGCCGGTGCCCGAGAGCCGCGGTGGTCGCCGGCGGCGATCCACGGCGAGGCAGGGTGATCGGGGTTTACCAACGTGCTCACCGTGCCCTTCCGCAACGGTGGGTGGTGGTGTTGGTCGCCGGTGAGCACCACGTCGACGGCGGGCTTGACTCCGGCGGACGGTGGTTCGGGCGTTGATGGGTCTTGCCGAAGAGGGCTGCAAGGATCAAATTGAGGTGGGGGTTAGAGCATTGGGTGCAAGAGAAGGCTACGGACGAGTTTTGGGCGCCGGAGATGGCCTCACCGTAGGGAATCGAGGTGGAGGCCAAGGCGGGGCGAGGCGGCCGGAGTTGGTGGAGGAGACCTCCTCGAGGTCCTCCTGGTGGTTTGGCAGGGTTCTGGAGAGGCGTAGTGGAGATGTGGGTCTCGTGAGCGAGCTCGGGGTCCTTTTTATAGGCGATCTGAGGCAGTGGCCGTGAACGGGGATCTCCGGTGGAGGTTACGGCGGCGCAGAGCTTGGTCGGGAAGGTTTAGGGAGTTGGGCGTCATCACGGAGTTCTACTGGCTCCATTTGGGTGCTAAGCGAGCTTGGAGGGGGTGTTAGGGGCGAGCTCGACGGAACGGGGCGGCACGGGCCCGTCGGCGGCAGGGAGCACGTTCCGTGCTTGCCGGGCCGCGATGAGGGTGCCACGGGCGTGCGCTGGCATGCATGAGGACACGCGGAGGGCCAGGAGGCTTTGGGCGGCGCCAAAACGGCGTTCTGCCGTGGTGTGCCTTCTGTCGGCCGCCACGGGATGTCCCGACGCTGCAGAAGACGCCAGCGAGGGCGGGCCAGCGCGCTACTGACGCCAGGAAGGCTCCAAGCACACGTGTGCAGCATCCGGACAGGAGGGGAGAGGCTGCGAGCGTTGAGCCAAAGGCACTGTGAGCATGTGCCTGTAACTCTGAAGAAAACGACACTGTAAATCTGAATTTTACTGAACTATGCCAAGAACAGTGCAGCTCAGGTGTTCGACAGAATGTTTTTGGCATCTAGGGATTTTTCCTTGAGCTGAAACTTGGTGGAGTGGTCTCTCATTGCTCCAGTAGGCTGCCTGAATTTTGGTGGAATTTTTGGAGAGGTGTACATATGAATTTCACCAAATTTGGCAAATCTGGTCCACACTTGCAGTGAGTGAAATTTGAAAAATTTGAAAAGAAGAGTGGATCAAGATGGTTCTAGGTTGTGGGTACTAAAGACAATCCAGGGAAGTTGGTTTGGGATAAAAACTCAAAGGCAAAGTGACACTTGCTTTGAAAATCACTTAAGCTCAAATAAATGGCAGAAATGTTTTTGGGGAGAAAAATAATTTAAATAAAATCCAAAACTTGTTTGGACTTGTTGAGACAGAGAATTCAGATTGTTCAAAAATGGAGGGATGAATTTTGAGAAGATTTACTATAGGAGACATGGTAAAACCATGGGTGTCTTCAAAAAGAAAAGAAGTCCCAAAAATTCCTAGGGTTTTTTTTTTGAAAATAATTAAGTTGAGAGGGAAATAACCAGAAGAAAAGCTTCCAAAAATTTTAACACCAAAATTAAAAGGAAAGGAAATCCTTGCCAAGGGTGAAAGGAAATTTTTAAGAGGAAGGATTTTCTGAAAGAGAATTTTTTAAAGTCCCTCCTTTTGAATCCAATAAAGTTTTTGATGAAAACCAAATCAAAAATTTTGGAGTGTCACAGAGCCTTTGGTCCCGGTTCAAGCCACCAACCGGGACCAATGGTGGTGGGCCAGGAGCGAGGCCCATTGGTCCCGGTTCATCCCACCAACCGGGACTAAAAGGTCCAGATGAACCGGGACCAATGGCCCACGTGGCCCGGCCGGCCCCCTAGGCTCACGAACAGGGACCAATGCCCACATTGGTCCCGGTTCTGGACTGAACCGGGACTAATGGGCTGACCCGGCCTGGACCAAAGCCATGTTTTCTACTAGTGTGGATAGCTGCATGTAAAATGCTTAAACATTCTATTGTCAGCAAGGCTATAATGTGTGGCTAGTTTTAGTTTAGAATCTTGATATCTGTCCCCTTAATATTGGTGTGTGTGTATGTATGTAATATCAATAGATAATTCTTTCACTCAAATCTTAATTTGTGGCTCCTAGTAAGGTGTACTGTTAACGTTCATACGATTTCTTACTCGCGGTAATGCAGGTTGACTGGAGCAATCAAGCTGATTTACTAGAAATTACTTATCGAGTTTTAGTTTGTTGATTCATTAGCAGTACTGATTCATTAACAGGCCCGAGTATGTTCCAACTACAACGTACTTATGTTTGCTGTTGTTGGTTTGGCAAGCACTTCATGCACCAACACAGGAACTCACTTGAACTGAAAAAAAGAAAAACAGGAGCTCACTTGCAGCGAATCCAACAGTTTTGGTTCAGTTTGCAGTTTGGCAACCACCTCTGCAGCGTGCGCATGCGATGCCCGTTGAGAGTGAGCCGGACTGGTTCTAACCCAGATCCGGCAATTCGGCTTGGTCGGGGCCTCCGACTTTAGATGTTGAGCTTTGGTGTGAGCTCTGGGTATGCGGCCCCGACAATTTGCACCCCTTCATCAAGTTAATAGGAGTAGCGACATTTGTTGTCAAGATGATGGATTCAGATTTATTGATGTACTTTTTCGTAAGGTCTTGATGAATAATTAATAAAATGGCTGCGTGTATCGCCCTAATGCAAATGTGGGGGTCATCCTCCTTCTTAAAAAGTATTAATTAATATGATACTGTAGTCAACTACACAATCTAGTTAGATTGGAAAATCTTGTAGTTCTAGTAAGGAAAAGAAAACCATCACTACTAAAAAAAGCTTCCAACATACGCAAAAAGAACTTCCAGAACCAATTATTATCTCTACAAATAATTAACAAAAAGCCACCGAAATGCCAAGAATAGCTTTTGAGTCGCCACGGAAGAAATAGGTGTTGTTGGCTTGACCACCTCAGATCAGCCACCATTAGTTAGTGAGTTTAGAAGTTACCCCTTCAACAAAAAAAATAGATTGCTCTGTTTTCTCTTGTTTTATCCATTGGCAGAATATATGGATTCGAATTTGTTCATCGTGAATGTGCGAGAAAACTCTTTTTCAGCAACTTTAAGGTTCGTGTGAACTTTTAAGGGGTTGTACCGAAGCAATAGTTTGTTGACCTTTTCACCACTCTTGTGTCTTAGCAGGCCGCTTCCGCCTACAAAAGCACAACACTTTAGGGCCATATTGAGGAGATTTTGTGTGGTTAGAGATGCATGAAATAGTTCATTTGACGTGTTACGCAGATACTCTTCATGTGGGACATGTAAAAAAGCAAATCATTCTTACAAATTGTGAAGTTCTGGAATGGTTGGATGGTTAGAGGTCTTGAATCGCCTATGGACGAAGGACAACCTTCGAATTTGTGGTTGGCCTTACTGCATCCACAGTTTACATTTCATGCAAACAGGAGTGCCACATAGTTACCCACCTTCAATTAATAGATTTGTCGTTTTACTAAAAGGGTTTTGCTCGCATGTGATATCGTCTGGGTGCGGTAAGCCTACCTTCAACATGAGCATGTGTTGATTCACATGTGTGCAAACATCATTAATTGGTGCTTCAATCCGTTTCAAAATAATTATGCTCGTCAAGTGTGTGCACATTGCATATAATGCAACCTAGAAAAGCTAGTGTTTCCATGATTATTCTTGTCTCGTTCAAGATTTGGAAGAGGCATAATATGGGGTTTCCAATAACCTAAGTGATATATCTTCCATCCTCATGCAGAAGATTATGGAAGAACTTGACGTTTGGTTCGGCTGACGCTCAAGATCTTTCTATTTTAATGAACAACCAAAGCATGTCATTCATTTTCAAAAAACAGACTAGGTAGAGATGAAGTTGGGATTCAAATTGACCAAATTCCTCCTAATAGAAATTGAGCACCTTCTTCAAAATCCCCAATTGCAAGAGGCCAAATGAGCATATGAAGAAATTGAGCTCCTCCTCCACTAGATGGCACCCCAACAGTAATCCTTTAGCATTCACTACTTTGGTACTAGTCCTCTTTCGAGATTTTTCAAGCGACTACAACTCGGAGCAAAGAGCGGTTCTTGAAAAAGTGAAAAACGTGATTTGTTTTTGAAATTGTGAAAATGTTCTAAATGCAAACATATTTTGGAATTATAAATATTTGAAAAACAAATCTGAATAGTTTTTAAAATAATTGGACATATTCGAAGAAACCCAGGAAAAATTGTAAAGGAATAAAAAATGGACCGGAGCCTTTGAGAAGATTCCCGAAACCAATAAAAACCGGACAGAAGAAGCTTCCCAAAACAGGGATAGCCATTGGCTAATCAGATATGTCGCTTAGTGCATTACCACTGTGCGATTGGTGGACAATTGGATGTTATGACCGTCCAATGGGATTTGCCGACCTGGACTGGGAGGGATATGACGAATCAACGCTCATTAAATGAGTTGACAACGGTGAGCCATAGCATGAGCACAAATTGAAAGAGGATACGACGGTAATTTTGAAAGATATACATGAGCGGACGCTCATTAAATGAGTTGACAACAAAGGGCCATAGCATGAGCACGCGTTGAAAGAGGATACAAAGGAAGTATTGAAAGATATACATGAGCAGACACTCATTAAATGAGTTGACAACGGTGGGCCATAGCATAAGCACACGTTGAAAGTGGGTACGAGGGAAATATTGAAAGATATGCATGAGCAGACACAAATGCCGAAGAGATTGGACAAATCAGATTAACAGGACCATCTAAGAATAGGCTTGGACACAAATTTTTCAAAGTTCAAATTTTTAATAAAAGGTGTATAACCATAATTTTATCGAGTATTGTCATGTTTCATTTTGTTTCAAAGTTGAACAGTGGATCTATGCACACTATATAACATGCAGCATAGGAAAGCTTTTCTCACGACATGTGTACTTTAGAAGGTAATGTCGTATTTTTAGCATATAACACTTAAACTAACATGGGTTTTTAGCGAAATGCTAACTAGTGTATGTTTACTCACTAGTACAAAACAGGTCTGGAGGCGGTTTTATCTACCGTCTTTAATCAACCAAAGTGAATACTCATATCATTTGAGATGGACGAGGAACCGTTTAGCTTCTCAATTGTGCTTGAATTAACAATTTACAATCTCCATCGATTCTACCTAAGTAACCGACTCAAAAAGTTAGTAGCCTCCTTCGACTATGTATACCGAGCCGACTAGAATATTAATTAGTTTGTATTTCTGCTAGGTTCCCGTGCAAATTGGATTGTAGTGAATAACATCAGGGCTGCAAGTCAAACGAGAAGTGGTGTTTCCAGACATATACCTATTTATGTTTTGCATCTAGACCTGCAAATTTATTTATTTTTAAATAGAAAACCTAAAGTGCAAACGCGCGGACACTAGGCTTATGGGACGAACGAGTTGTGTTGATGGAGTTGCTGACGTCACCTGGATATGGATGGTGTAGCGCGGTACCTCCGTTCTAAAATATATAACGTTTCGGTAGGCTAAACTAGCCTACCAAAACGTGTTATATTTTGGGATGGAGGTAGTACTTTAGATAGCTGCCTATAAAATGTTTCTGAAACATTTCGTTGTCAGCAAAGACTGTAATGTCTAGCCAGTTTTAATCGAGAATTTGGGATATGCATCCCCTTAATATTGGTGTGTGTGTGTGTAATTCAATTTTAGTAATATCGGCATATAGTTTTTTCAGTCGGAGCTTAATTTGTCGTTCCTAGCAAGGTGCATTGTTATAGTTCATACGACTTGAAGCGGTAATCACGGTTGTCAATTTCAGTTTTAGAAAAATTTCACCCCCAACCGAAATAAATGAAATTCATTGAATATTTTTGAAAACCGAAGTAAAAAAATGCATTTTGGCCCAATGGCCGAAATATTCAGTCGACCTCGATTAAACATTTGATTTTTTAAAAAAAAATATTTGAATTGTTGAGCACTACAGAATTGCTGAAATATGTTGGCCAGAACGTAGTTATTTTGGTGTCTGCTGAAATTCTGGGAATTTCATCGAAATCCCATTGAAAGTGAAAACCATGGTGGTGATGCAGGTTGACAGGAGCAATCAAGCTGACTTACTAGAATTTTTTTATCAAGTTTTTGTTTGTTGATTCATTAGCAGTACAGATCCATTTACAGGCCAGACAGTGTTCCAACTACAACGTCGAGATCCCCTGGGAATGAATCGAAGAGCTAGCGCTATACCCGTGCAAGGCATGGAATATATATTGGTCTGCTTGGAGTCTGGAGTCCGTGCTACTACACGGAGAGCATCATTTGCTTGACACTAGCTAGGTAGTAGTGTGTATCGGTTGACAGTGTCATTTTAGTATGCTTTGTTATCATTTACTCCTAGATAGTCGCATGTAAAATGCTTTTGAAATATTCTATTGTCACTTGTTAGCAAGACCGTAATGTCTTTTTGAATTGATAATTTGGGATATGCGTCCCCTTAATATTGGGGTGTGGGTAATTAAACTTTAGTAATACCGACATATAGTTCTTTCAGTCAGAGCTTAATTTGTAGCTCCTATTAACTTGTATTGTTACCGTTTGTACGATTTATTACTTGCAGTAATCATGGTTTTCAATTTGAGTTTCAGACAAATTTCAGCCCCAACTGAAATTTCCATGATTTCGGTTTGCATTTCAATTGAATTTTTGAATTTTTGGAAAATAATTGAATTCCTATGCACTACTGGAATTGCTGAAATATTTTGGCCGAAACGTAATTATTTTAGTGTCTATTGGAATTCGGTGAATTTCATCGAATTGTCACTGAATGTGAAAACCATGGCAGTAATGCAGGTTGACGGGAGCAATCAAGCTGTCTTACTAGAAATTCCTTATCGAGTTTTAGTTTGTTGATTCATTAGCAGTATAGATCCATCTACAGGCCAGACTATGTTCCTACTACATCATACTTATTGCTGTTGTTGGTTTGGCAAGCTCTTCATGCGCCAATACAGGAACTCACTTGAGCTCACAAAAAGAGAAACAAGAACTCACTTGGAGCACATCCAAGAGTTTTGGTTCAGTTTGCACTTGTTATGCTACTGTACTCAATTACACAATCTAGTTAGATCGGAAAATCTTCTAGTTCTAGTTAGCAAAACAAAACCACCACTCTTAAAAAAAGCTTGCTGGCCCAATTATTATATCTACAAATAAAAAAAACAAAAAGCCACGGAAATGCCAAGCATAGCTTTTGAGTCGCCATGGAAGAAATAAGAGTATAGTTTACTGTAGGTCGAGCTACCTGGTACCCTTTATCTTACCCATCCGTTTCTGCATTGCGATCCATGCAGTTGTCTTTTTTCTCTCTCAAACGAAACAACATATAAACTTCAAACTTTCCAGGAAGACAAAACATTCTATCTACACCACGGGAAAAATTTCGGATTTTTTCATGCATTTTAAATGCTTAAAATTGTTTTTAAAATGAAAGGGTCTCATTTTGTATATCTATGTCAAATAAAAAAACATGACCGTTTTGCACATATTCGAGTCCTAAAGTTTGTTTGATTTGCAAAGTTTGAAGTCCATATGTTGTTTCGTTTGAGAGAAAAAAAGAGAAGTTTTTATATAGTAAGTTGGTTGGAGAGCACACATCTCAGAGCAATATTGGAGGAATGAGGATAAGGAGTTCTATGTAGCTCAACCTCCACAGGAATTTTGTGAAGAAAAATAAGTGTTCTTGGCTTGACCACCTTAGATCAGCCACCATTAGTTAATGGGACATTTACATCTATGCCCTTAACTAGAACCCACTACTCAGTTAGTCAGTTTTGCCCTTAATTTTTAGGCATGCTCAGTTTTACCCCTCAGTAGTGGCGTGGCCAGTCCAGGAAGGAATTAAGAATATGCTTGCCATGGAGTCGGTCATTTACATCTCTCCAATTATAGTATCCCAGATATAGCAGCAGAAGAAACCTGTAAACCAGGAAGAGATATATGGAGCTTTAATTCGCTGCTTCAAACAAACGGCTCCCTCCCTCCTGATGCACTATACATACGGCTTGACGGTGAGGACCTTGCCCAGCATCCAATTCCACCACACCACGACGGTGCCGTGGGCTGCCCAGCATCCTCCCTGCAACGCCTTCACAAGGTGCCAGCGCCATGGATCCAACGAACTGGTGGCTCCATGGTCCAGTTAACCAGGAGGGAGGTTCCTCGCAGCCGCCGGTGAGGGGTGTACCGCCGCCGGTGTCGGACTCGGAGGGAAAGTACCAGTGCACCAAGTGCCCCAGGAAGTTCCCCACCCCACAATCCCTTGGCGGCCACATGTCGTCCCACGGCAAGGCCAACAGGGTCGCCGAAGCGCAGCGGCGCCTCGACGGGCTCGCCGTCGCCCCGGCCGTTGACAACATCATGGCGCCGACCGTAGCCCCGGCGCCTGTAGCCGCAGCCGCGGTTGATCTCACCATAGCCCCGGCGCCTCTGGCCGCAACCCCGATTGATCTCAACATAGCCCAGCCGCCTCCGGCAGCAGATGCGGTAGTGCTGCCGGCGGCCCGAAACCCAAATGGTGTTCCCAGGGACTTCGATCTCAACGTCGAGATCCCCTGGGAATGAATCGGAGAGCTAGTGCTATACCCTTGCCGGCCATGGAATATATACTGGTCTGCTCTCGAGTCTGGAGTCCGTGCTACTACACAGCGAGCATCATTTGCTTGATCCTAGCTAGGTAGTGATGTGTATCGGTTGGGTGTCATTTTAGTTTGTTTTGTTATCATAAACTGTATTTTCTCCGTTTCAAAATTAGTGTCTTTGATAAAATAAGTGTCTTTGATTTAGTACAATTTTATACTAAATCAAAGACACTTATTTGGGGACGGAAGAAAATTATATTAAATCAAAGACACTTATTTTGAGGCGGAGGATGTACTGGATAGCTGCATGTAAAATGCTTAAACTTTCTATTGTCAGCAAGACTGTAATGTGTGGCTAGTTTTAGTTTAGAATCTTGATATGTGTCCCCTTAATATTGGTGTGTGTGTATCTATGTAATATCAACATATAATTCTTTCAGTCAAATCTTAATTTGTCGCTCCTAGTAAGGTGTACTGTTAACGTTCATATGATTTCTTACTCGCGGTAATGCAGGTTGACTGGAGCAATCAAGATAATTTACCAGAAATTTCTTAGCGAGATTTAGTTTGTTGATTCATTAGCAGTACAGATTCATTAACAGGCTCGAGTATGTTCCAACTACAACGTACTTATGTTTGCTGTTGTTGGTTTGGCAAGCACTTCATGCACCAACACAGAAACTCATTTGAGCTCAAAAAAAGAAAAACAGGAGCTCACTTGCAGCGAATCCAACAGTTTTGGTTCAGTTTGCAGTTTGGCAACGACCTCTGCAGCGTGCGCATGCGATGCCCATTGAGAGTGAGCCGGACCGGTTCTGACCCAGATCCGGCAATTCGGCTTGGTCGGGGCCTCCGACTTTAGATGTTGAGCTTTGGTGTGAGCTCTGGGTATGCGGCCCCGACAATCTGCACCCCTTCATCAAGTTAATAGGAGTAGCGACATTTGTTGTCAAGATGATGGATTCAGAATTATTGATGTATTTTTTGTAAGGTCTTAATGAATAATTAATAAAATGGCTGCGTGTATCGCCCTAATGCAAATGTGGGGGTCATCCTCCTTCTCAAAAAGTATTAATTAATATGATACTGTAGTCAACTACACAATCTAGTTAGATTGGAAAATCTTGTAGTTCTAGTAAGGAAAAGAAAACCATCACTACTAAAAAAAAGCTTCCAACACACGCAAAAAGAACTTCCAGAACCAATTATTATCTCTACAAATAATCAACAAAAAGCCACCGAAATGCCAAGAATAGCTTTTGAGTCGCCACGGAAGAAATAGGTGTTGTTGGCTTGACCACCTCAGATCAGCCACCATTAGTTAGTGAGTTTAGAAGTTACCCCTTCAACAAAAAAATAGATTGCTCTGTTTTCTCTTGTTTTATCCGTTGGCAGAATGTATGGATTCGAATTTGTTCATCGTGGACGTACGAGAAAACTCTTCTTAAGCAACTTTATGGTTCGTGTGAACTTCTAAGGGGTTGTACTGAAGCAATAGTTTGTTGACCTTTTCACCACTGCTGGGTCTTAGCACACTAGTAGAAAAGAGGGCTTTGGTTCAGGCCGGGTCAGCCCATTAGTCCCAGTTCAGTCCAGAACCGGGACCCATGGGGGCATTGGTCCCAGTTCGTCAGGCCAGGGGGCTGCCGGGCCTCGTGGGGGCATTGGTCCCGGTGCGTCTGGCCCCTTTGGTCCCGGTTAGTGGGACGAACCGGGACCAATGGGCCTCGCTCCTGGCCCACCACCATTGGTCCCGGTTGGTGGCTTGAACCGGGACCAAAGTGAGGGAGTCCTGGATTAGGGGGTGTCCGGATGGCCGAACTATACCTTCAGCCGGACTCCTGGACTATGAAGATACAAGATTGAAGACTTCGTCCCGTGTCCGAAAGGGACTTTCCTTCGCGTGGAAGGCAAGCTTGGCGATAAGGATATTTAGGTCTCATACCATTGTAACCGACTCTATGTAACCCTTACCCTAACCGGTGTCTATATAAACCGGAGGGTTTTAGTCCGTAGGCCAACATAAACATCAACAATCATACCATAGGCTAGCTTCTAGGGTTTAGCCTCCTCGATCTCGTGGTAGATCTACTCTTGTACTACCCATATCATCAATATTAATCAAGTAGGACATAGGGTTTTAACTCCATTGAGAGGGCCCGAACATGGGTAAAACTTCGTGTCCCTTACCTCCTGTTACCATCCAGCCTAGACGCACAGTTCGGGACCCCCTACCCGAGATCTGCCGGTTTTGACACCGACATTGGTGCTTTCATTGAGAGTTCCTCTATGTCGTCGCCGTCAGGCTCGATGGCTCCTACGATCATGAATAGCAATGCAGTCCAGGGTAAGACCTTCCTCCCCGGACAGATCTTCGTCTTCGGCGGCTTCGCACTGCGGGCCAATTCACTTGGCCACCTGGAGCAGATCAAAAGCTACGCCCCTGGCCGTCAGGTCAGATTTGTAAGTTTAAACTACACGGCTGACATCCGCGGGGACTTGATCCTCGACGGATTCGATCCACTGCCAAGCGCGCCGCACTGTCCCGACGAGCATGATCTAGTTCTGCTGCCGAATAGTGCCCTGGAGGCCGCACCCGCATCGGCTCCGATCCTTAATTCAGAGCCAACTGCGCCGATCGAGGATGGGAGGTTGGACGCCGCCTCGGGGGCTGCGATCCCAACGGTGATTGAGCCGAACACCAGCCCCGCACTCCGCGAGACTCGTGGCTCCAAGGAGCCGGACCCCTTTCCGGACTCCGAACCCTCTGCGCCCCAGCCAATCGAATCCGATTGGGCGCCGATCATGGAGTTTACTGCCGCGGACATCTTTCAGCACTCGCCTTTTGGCGATATTCTGAAGTCACTGAAGTCTCTCTCTTTATCAGGAGAGCCCTGGCCGGACTACGACCAGCAAGGTTGGGATTCGGACGATGAAGAAATTCAAAGCCCACCCACCACCCACTTTGTAGCCACTTTCGACGACTTAACTGACATGCTCGACTTCGACTCCGAAGACATCGACGGTATGGACGCCGATGAAGGAGATGATGAAGAACCAGCGCCTACTAGGCCCTAGAAAGCCACCTTGTCATATGACATATACATGGTGGACACCCCAACAGAGGGAGATGGCGATGGAACAGCGGAGGATGACCCCTCCAAGAAACAGCCTAAGCGCCGATGTCAGCGGCGCCGCTCAAAATCCCGCCAAAACAAACACGGTGGTTCCAGCACGGGAGATAATAATACTCCGAAAAGCTCCGAAGACAACCCCCTCCAGCAAGATTTAGCACAGGAGGATGGAGAAACCAGCCCTCATGAGAGAGCGGCAGACAAAGAGGTCGAGGACGATAATTATATGCCTCCCTCCGAAGACGAGGCAAGCCTCGACGACGATGACGAATTCGTCATGCCAGAGGTTCCCGTCGAGCAAGAGCGTTTTCAACGCATGCTTATGGCCATGACAAGAAGCTTCAAGAAAAAACAGCAACAGCTTAGAGCTGATCAAGATTTCCTAGTCGACAGATGGTCTGAAGTCCTTGCAGCCGAAGAGCATATACTCGAACGCCCCTCCAAGAGCTACCCAAAGCGCAGGTTGCTACCCCAATTAGAGGAGGAAGCACTTGATGCGGCCGACCGGCCACCTCGTGGCCGCGACAGAGAGGCCCCTCGGCCCTCCACTCAAGCCACACCCCGTACCAAGGCACGGGAATATGCGTCGGACTTACGAGACATGTTGGAGGACAAGGCTAGACAAACAAGATCGATCTATAGATCGCGTGGGCGCCCCACGGCTCGAGATGGCATCCGTCACGCCGGCCACAAATTCGGCAGGGCCGAACACAGCAGACAAGGCTCACTGGAGCTATGTCATGGTATAGCCCAGTACAGAGGCGCCGCACACCCACTCTGCTTCACAGACGAAATAATGGATCATCAAATCCCCGAGGGTTTCAAACCCGTAAACATTGAATCATATGATGGCACAACAGATCCTGCGATATGGATTGAGGATTATCTCCTTCATATCCATATGGCCCGCGGCGATGATTTCCACGCCATCAAATACCTCCCACTCAAGCTTAAAGGACCAGCTCGGCACTGGCTTAACAGCTTGCCAACAGGATCAATCAGCTGTTGGGAGGACCTGGAAGCCGCATTCCTCGGCAATTTACAAGGCACTTATGTGCGACCCCCAGACGCCGATGACCTAAGTCACGTAATTCAGCAGCCAGATGAATCGGCCAGGCAATTCTGGACACGGTTCCTAACAAAGAAAAATCAAATAGTCGACTGTCCGGACGCTGAGGCCCTAGCAACCTTCAAGCACAATATCCGTGACGAGTGGCTGGCCCGGCACCTTCGACAAGAAAAGCCGAAATCTATGGAAGCACTCACGACACTCATGACCCGCTTTTGCGCGGGAGAAGACAACTGGCTTGCTCGTAGCAACAATATAACCAAGAACCCTGGTAATTCGGACAGCAGGGACAGCAGTGGCAGGTCGCGTCGCAACAAGCAGAAGTGCCGCATTAACGGCGACAATACAGATGATACAGCAGTTAATGCCGGATTCAGAGGCTCTAAATTCGGTCAGCGAAAAAAGCCATTCAAAAGGAATCCTAGGGGCCCGTCCAGTTTGGACCGAATACTCGACCGCTTATGCCAGATACATGGCACCCCCGAAAAGCCGGTCAATCACACCAACATGTATTGTTGGGTGTTCAAGCAGGCAGGCAAGTTAAACGCCGAAAACAAAGACAAGGGGCTGCATAGCAATGACGACGAGGAACCCGGCCGCCGAACAACAGTGGATAGAATGGTTTTCCCCCACAAGTACGGACGGTGAACATGATATACGCAACCCACATCCCCAAGAGGGAGCGGAAGCGCGCATTAAGGGACGTATACGCGATAGAGCCAGTCGCCCCAAAGTTCAACCCATGGTCCTCCTGCCCGATCACCTTTGATCGAAGGGACCACCCCACTAGCACCCGTCATGGCGGATTCGCCGCATTGGTTCTAGACCCAATTGTTGACGGATTTCATCTCACTAGAGTCCTTATGGACGGCGGCAGCAGCCTGAACCTGCTTTACCAGGATTCAGTGCGAAAAATGGGCATAGATACATCGAGGATTAAGCCCACCAAAACGACCTCTAAAGGCGTAATACCAGGTGTAGAGGCCAACTGTACAGGCTTAGTCACACTCGAAGTGGTCTTCGGATCTCCGGATAATTTTCGAAGTGAGGAGTTAATCTTCGACATAGTCCCGTTTCGTAGTGGTTATCACGCACTGCTTGGGCGAACCGCATTCGCTAAGTTCAATGCGGCATTGCATTACGCATAACTTAAACTCAAGATGCCAGACCCTCGAGGAGTAATTACGTTCAACAGAAACACCGAACGCTCCCTCCGAACGGAGGAGCACACGGCGGCCCTTGCAGTGGAAGTACAAAGCAGCCTCTCTAGGCATTTCTCCAGTCCGGCCAATAAACGACCGGACACCGTCAAGCGCGCCCGAAGTAACCTACAACAAGACCGCATGGCACGATCCGAGCAGGCGTAGCAATGCGGCCCCAACCCCAACCCTCGCAAAAAGGTGACGTCAGTACTTCGCGTACATAACTACGCTCTAGAGATACCATGGGCACAGGGGGAGGGGCACCATCATGGCACACCCAAAACACGGCTTCAACCGTACCAGGGGCTGCCGATTTTTTAATTTTCTCTTACTTTCAGGACTCCACTCTTCGGAAGGCATGTTCGGCAGTTCAATTGCCACACAAATGATGCAAGAACCAGGGAAGCAGACAAGCCACGCCGCATTATGGAACTTCCAGGTGATCTCTATCACGAGCAGTATACTTGTTTCGCATATTATCCCGCAGCTTGCCCCTGAAGCAGACATGTTACATAGTCCAACCTTTTGCTTATCGCATTATTTGTATCATTCTGCTTTGATCGCAGCTCTTTTTAATATACAATGCATAGCTTTTGTCTATTTTTGCATTACTCTTTTTTTATACTTATATATGTTCCTTAACGACATGTTGCACCCGTACACTTTGGTACGGCCAAAATACGCCAGGCGCTTCAATACCCCTCAACATGGTGTGAGAAGTCCCCACACTTTAACAAGTGTGGCACCCTGAACTTATAGCATTATATGCATCAGCTCCGAATCATGTCTTGGGTCAATAGTTGGGTTTGCCCGGCTCCTATGTTTTGGTGCCTTACGTTCCGCTATATCGGCTAAGGTAGCACTAGCAGAACCACTGCGATTGTGCCCCGGTTGAGCTGGGTTGAGCACCTCAGTGGAGAAAGCTAAAACTGACCGTCATGATGAGGCGGGAGCTGGTCGCTGTTCGAGAGGTATTTTCGAGTCCTTAAAGACTTATGCCGCTTAGGGCGAGGAGCCGGTTTTGTCCGGCCAAGGCGTGGATAGCGCCCCGAACTCGGTCTTCCGAATACCAGGGGCTTCGCCTAAATTTAAAATTATAGAATTCTATGGCTAAGTGAGAGTGTTCATGCATTATAGTCCGATTGCCTTGTTCGTTGGGCTGAGCGCCTCCCTCGAAGGACCCAAACAAGGGAAAAAGAGCCCTCAGGTTTATCCCCGAACACCCCAGCACTAGCGGCACGGGGGCAGAAGCCGACGACTTGCCATCTCTCAGAATTGATAAACAGCCGCACAGAAGGTAATATTTTAAATTCAAACAGCATTGCTTAAGCGCATATGAACAAGTTTTCAGCGCACAGGACAAAACGAGCGAGTTTTATTCAAAAATTACATCCATAGAACATTCATCCGCCACAAGGCGGGCACCCTTCAGAACATCCTTATAATAATTTTCGGGCTTGCGATGCTCTTTCCCCGGCGGTGGCCCGTCCTTCACAAGCTTCTCAGCATCCATCTTGCCCCGGCCCAGTGCACCTTCGCACGAGCAAAGGCCCTACGGGCACCTTCAATGCAGACGGAGCGCTTGATGACTTCGAGCATTGGACAGGCCTCCACCAGTCGCCGCACCAGCCCGAAATAGCTCCTAGGCTCAGCCTCTCTAGGCCATAGCCGAACTATGAGACCCTTCATGGCCTGTTCGGCCGCCTTGTGGAGCTCGGCCAGTTGCTTCAACTGGTCGCTCAGGGGCACGGGGTGTCCGGCCTCAGCGTACTGAGACCAGAACACCTTCTCCGTCAAGCTGCCCTCCTCGGCTCGATAGAATGCGGCGGCATCAGATGTCAGGACCCCGATTCCAAGTCACATCGATCTAGCCGGTAACACCTCATATCACTTTGCGGCCTCACGCACGGTATTCCCACGGGTGTCGCCTTACCATGGCCCGGGACCGTTTGCGCCTTTTGGCTCACGTATATGATAGTGTCGCTAGCATCCATATGACAGAGAACCCGGGCCGACATGGCTAGTTGTGAACCCAAAGCGGCACTAACCTATGGGGATAGGCATACATGAATCACATCGAGCATGTCGGTCAACAGCGTGTGAATCCGGACTGTAGCACTTGGCTAACAGGACTCCGGGAACCCGGGCTGTAGCAGGCTAGGCAGGACTCCGGATGTCACCGCTTGACATTTCCCCGAAGGGACAGACACAGGAACAAAGTGAAACACATGCCGGCCAGCCAAGTGTCCTGAGCAGTAGTGCTGGGCTAACAGGACTCCGGTGAACCGGGCTGTAGCGGACTACTATGGCTCATGGAAGCACTTAGACTACATTTCCCCATAAGAGAGGCTGCCAAAACTAAACAACTAGATTGTCGGATCCCACACATACCAAGCATTTCAATCATACACACAATATGCTCGATATGTGTAAATACAACATGGCATCACAACATAACTCTACAACTCAAGTATTTATTCATTAGGCTCCGAGGAGCGAGATGTTACAAACATGGGTCTCATGACCCAATAATCATAGCATACAAATCAAGGCACAAGCGGAAGCTTAACATGTCTGAGTACAGACATCTACAAATGGAAAAGGCTAAGAAGCCTGACTATCTACCAGATCCTGCTGAGGCACAAGATCGTAGCTGAGGTATCAAGCTAAACGCCGAAGTCCACGCGGAACTACTAGCGAGACTGAAATCTCTCTGCAAAACATAAATTAAGCAAACGTGAGTACAAAGGTACTCAGCAAGACTTACATCAGAACTAGCTACATATGCATCGGTATCAACAAGGGGGGGTGGTGGAGTTTAACTGCAGCAAGCCAGCTTTGACTCAGTGGCTAACCTGAACTACGACTACAAGCAACTCTATTGAGGTGGCGCACATGAGTCCACATATTCACCATTCAATACACCACTATGGATCCGCTCCCGTCTCCCTACGAGAAGGCCATCCATAGCACTCACACTTGTCTTGCGAGTTTTAAAGTATCCGCTTTCACTTGTCTATGAACTGTTATAGGCAACCCAGAAGTCCATTACCGCGGACACGACTATTCGAATAGATGATGTTAACCCTGCAGGGGTGTACTTCTTCACACACGCTCTCACCACTTACCGCCGTTTACACGACATGTACTCGGCAACCTTCAAGCGGAAGCCCAACGAGGGTGTCGGCCACGGCCTACCTAAACACTCAAGTCTCTAGTCCAGGTTTATCGCCTATCCAGGGTCCATCCGCAGGGAGTCCGGCCGAGGTTTCCACATACGGCCCCGAACGATGTGAACAGGGTTCCCGAGACACCAAACGGGCGCCCGGTACACCGTGCCACGGTGTATCTACCGCATCGTAGCCCACCCCTAGGGTCAGCGCTACGCACGGCCGCCAACACATAACCTACAAACACCAGAAACTAGTTGCAACTCCTGGACAGAGTACTAGGGTGATTAAGAAGCCGAGAGGGTCCATTGGTTTCGGGCCCAATGCGTGGTAGTAACTGTTTCATGGATCACAAACACATTACTCAGTTCCTGAGGATGGCCTCAATGAGACAACCCACCATGTACTCCTACATGGCCTCTCACCGCTACCTTTACCAAATCATGTTCACACAATTAGCTCTCAACAGTAGGACATGTTCACACACCTCCTATTCATTCCCGATGAATCAGACCTGACACAACTCTATGCAATAGCAGGCATGACAACAAGCATGAATGAGTAGGCACATCAGGGCTCAAACAACTCCTACTCATGCTAGTGGGTTTCATCTATTTACTGTGGCAATGACAGGTCATGCAGAGGATAAGGGGTTCAACTACCGCAACAAGTAACAGATGAATCGTTGTTGTCCTAATGCAGTAGAAGAGAGCAGGAGAGAGATGGTGGGATTGTATCAGAATGAACAAGGGGGTTTTGCTTGCCTGGCACTTCTGAAGATATCATTGGGTCTTCATCAGTGTCACCAAATTCATTGCTGGATCAATGTCTACTGAGGGGGGACAAACACCGGCAACTAAGAAAGAACACAATCAACACATGGCGATATGCAACAATATGATGCATGCTATGACATGGCAATATGAATGTGTTTTGGGCTAATGCAACAGAAAGTCATTTTAATTGAAGTGGAATTCAAAACTATATCAAATTCCAACTCCAAACCTATTATGAAATTTGCCCTAATCATGTTTCATCCTAAACAATGAGGTTAACTTTCTCAAACATGCATGAAAATGGTACAGATGGATTCCTTGAATTTTTCTGATACTTTTTCATATATAATTTATTTCATTTGGAGTTACGGTTTAATTTCTATGAATTTTAGAAGTTTTGGTCATTTTCTGGAATTCCTGAATTATTTTAAATCCAGAAAATGATTAACTGCGTCAGCATTGCGTCTTGCTGGCGTCAGCAGGTCAACAGGGCTGTCCAGGTCAAACCTGACGGCTGGGCCCCACTAGTCAGTCTCACAGTTAACTATTTGGGTTAACTAGACTAACTAAACAACACTGGGCCCACTGGTCAGTGACAAACTAAACTAACTTAATTAAGTTTAGCTCTAACCAACTGGGTTAGCCGGGCGAGGCCCGCATGTCAATGACTCAAGGGTCAAACAGAGGTCAACCTCGGGTCAAACCCGATGCTAACTGGGCTTTGACCCAGTGCGGGGCCCGCTGTCAGTGACTAGGTGAGGTCCAACTGGCGGGGATTAGCACTAATGACCCCGCCATGTCGGCTGTCACCGGAGTTGGCCGGTGGCGACCAAACCCGCGGCGGCAATGCACCGGGCTTGCGCTAAAGGCGAGAGGGGCGGTGGCTAAGGGCATCGGGGCGTAGCCCGGACTGGCCCGCATCCAGGGAGGTAGGTGGGTGGCCGTGGGGGCGCCGGAGCTCGCCGGAACGGAGATCGCGGAGGCGGCCGGAGCTCGGGTGACGATGGATTCGGGGCTAGAGAGCGTGGGAGGGGGAGGTACTGGTGGCTACAGGTTCGCGGAAACGCGCTGAGCACACTGGTGTGCTCGGACACGGGCTGCAGTGCCCATGGCCGCGTCTGGGTCATCGCCGGCGGCGAGGAGCTGACGGCTTCAGTGGAAGATGCGGCTAGAGGACGAGAACGAGCTCAGCGAGTTGAACAAAGGCCTCGGCGTGCTCGGGTAGGGGTTGGTGACGATGGGAGGTCGGTGGCGATCTCCGGCGATAGAGGAGGAAGAAGACGATGGCAACGGCGATGCAGGCCGTCCGGGCTTGGTTCCTTCGCCTTGGAGAAACAGTGCGAGGATTCAGAGCTCGGGGGCACGATCGGAGGGCGAGGGGATGGCTGTGGCTACGCGTACGCGAGGCAGCCGACGGTTGCTCTCGGGTGGAGCTCGGGGAGGAGCTAGGGGTGAAGGAGAGAGTAGAGAGTGAGGGAGAGGAGCGAGGGGTCTCCAGGGGGTGTCGTGGCGCTCGGAGGCTTCCCCAGCAATAGTGGCAACCAGGAGCTGGCCGAGCGTGTGCGCGCGCGTCGCGGCCACACGCCCTCCTGCCTACTGGCAGGAGGTAAGGGGTGACTGGCGCGTGGGCCTCGTGGGCTAGCTGTCCACTGGGGCGGCCAGGTAAGTCCAGGTAGGCTTTTTTTGTTTTTGTTTTCTATTTGTTTGCTGCTGTTTTGGCTTTAGTAAAAATACTAAAGCATTTTGTAAAATGCTGGAATAATTTGTGGACACTCTCTAGATTATTCTAGTGGCCCACATTTAATTTCAGCATTATCTGAGCATTTAAATTATTTATAGTACTTAAATGCCCAAAGTCAAATACAATATGAATTAATTCAAAAATCCAGGAATGACCTAGAAATATGTTCATCATTTTTGGCAGAGGTTTTCACCCTTATCAGAAATCATGAACATTTTCAAAGGGCATTTTTGGGTTCATTGAAAATGACTTTAGTTGAGCCTATTTGAAATCCATGTGGTGCTAGGGTTTGAACATCCCCATTTCAGGTTTAAGAGAAATTTAAACATGATGCAACACAAGACTAGCTAACCCAGAGCAGACCAGAAGTAGGGATGTGACAACTCACCCCCACTAAAATAAGAATCTCGCCCCGAGATTCAAGCGTAGGTTAAGATGAAGGCGAACACAAACTTAACCCAATCTTCATGATCCAAGTTGCACTTCATAAGAACGTTGATTCGATCACCATCTTTGTCTTGATGTCTTGCTCTGAGAACTCCAACCAACATGACAATGAGAGGGAAGGGAAAACTCTAGAAGGATCGATCTTCTCGAAGATTAAACAACTCAGGATCAACTCATGGAGTGAGACATAGGAACATCTCTCCAATTGAGACACAAAGTTCACATCAGGGTGATGGAATTCACACGACGAGGATTCAAGTTGGTAGGTAGTAATTCCACACTTGAGTAAGGTGGTGCAAGGTTTCAAGGTTGCGAGGAGATAATTGTCATGAACCCATAACAGGGAACCTCGGAGAAGGTGACTTGTTGAACTGTTCCCTTAAGTGGAAAAAAGAATTACTTTTGATCCATAAATCATTGAAACTCTTCATACCATCTTAAGGCAATTTACAATTGATCGTTTGAGATAGCTCGAAGAGATGGCACACTCGGACTGGGATGGATGATGGGATGGATGATGTGGACTACCTTGTTGAAGACAATGCAAGGGATGATTTTGCTTACGCGTGCTCTCAAGAACTTGAGCATTTCCGTATTAATCAAGGTTTTACCAATATCCTTGTCAAGGATCCTGGCAACACAACATGCTACCATGATGAATAATGGTGGAAGATGTAGATGCAAAGAAAGATAACACTTCCTCATATTTCATCTTAGCGAGGCCAAGGGATAAAAATCTGGATGATCGACCGAGAGACATTTAGCGCTCCGCTTCTAATGTTCTCCTTGATGTGCTAGCCTAACCCATTCATTGAAATGGTTTGGTATCTAGAACATCAAGTAGCAGGCCAGACTCTGGGAGCTCAGGAATCCATAAGAAATAACTACTGGAGTAAATCCTACGTAATCCTTATGGGGAGGTGGCCAACTTACTCAATCAAGATACTACAATAACAGGTCTTCCGGCTGGGTGTGTTGGCCACAACATCCACTTTACCGGGTTACAGAGAGACCAATATTATAGCTCTTGGGAAAACGTCCCAACCATCACATCTGCTTGAGATTCAGATCTGGTTGGTGTCAGGATATTACAGACTCATCGAGACTAGAAGGAAATGAAAGTTTGCAACACAAATCGACGAGATGACATTGCGAGATTCTCAGGAAATGGACTATGGTAGTAAGCTCCAAAACATGAGCTGGTTCTGCTAAACACATGTGAACATGTTGTCCCAGACAAGCATGACCACATGGTGGTCTTACAATGAAACACTACCGAGTCCTGGTTGGGAACCATCACCAAGGATATCGAAGTCCTTGCATAAGTCATATGATTAGCTCTTATGGAGGACTTCTTCTCCCTGAACAAGTCAATCAGTGGCTTGGTGTGCTAGGGATACGTATGGAATGAAGATGATCGGTCTATCAGACCATAGAGTACTTCGCACGTGCATGACTGACTTGGGATGATTCCAGAGGAAGCAAAACAAACTTTCCCGAATTCACGGCGGCAACTTACATCAAATGCATGTGAATCAAAGGAAGTCACTTCTTTCATCCAAACATATACTTCATGAACGGGGCGTGAAGAAAATGCTTACACAAGTTTCCAACACTAGCTGGATGTTCAACACAATCATGGAGGAGACAAAATGCCGCTGATGGGCTCAACAGCAACTCATCATAATTTCCATATCACTGGACTTCCACCACTATGTGAACAATGTGATAGTATTGGTCAGACCAAAGATATAATGGTGTATGCTCAAGGGACAACCGCAAGTAAGACAACATTACGAACATCATTGGTTCTGATTTGATTTGACAATAGCCCACACTCAAATCAAGGTTTGGACAAGATAATAGATTCAACAGCTGATCACGGGGATCAGTCGATAAAGGTATCATCTTTCTTCAACACACACACACAAGGATATCCCTTAGTGATGAACTAAGTCAGACAAGTTTTCATCTTCCAACTCTCCAAGTTGTTGTTTAGCTTAACCAACTAGCTCAGGGTATCCAACACTTGGAGAATGGGTGGTTTAGAGGAAAACCAACATGATCACGAACTCAACATAGCGGTCAGGTGACAATCGGGTAATACTTCTGAGAAGATATTCGGAAAATCACGAACCATCGATATGTTATTAAGCTCGAGAACAATCTTGCTTTTCAGGCAAGACGATATGATCAAGGAGTGAGGGATTGTCACAATCCTAACTCCTTGGTCGATGAGTGCACCCGGAAATATGGTCTAGGTAGCATGATCAATCTTAGAATGGTAGTTCAATAACCAATAGGCTAAGAATGAGAATATTGTCCATTTACTACCAAGCAACGAGTTGCTCGAAGTATTGATTTCACACATCATGATTCACTTGTCGGCATTCTGGTTGCGACAGCACGGGACCGAGGAATGAACGATGATGGTGGGAGGTATCACTGTATCAAGAGTTCATAGGAGGTTGTGCAATTCATATGATATTCCTAACATAAAGAGGCAATACTTCAGCGTAGATCATAATCAAAAGCTGGATTGGCATTTTGATCTGCGGAATACAACTGCTTTGATCCAATCCTAGATATGGATGAGGTACTGGAGTTTGTTTCTCCTAGTCATTCTGAAATAGAACGGCTCGATGGACCACGAGAAAAATAAGCACCGATAACACGAATGCACAACTAAAGAGGGACAACTCAAAGGAACATATAACTTCCTGAGTTCTGGATGCATAGATTAGTATGTCGAATCAAGTTCAACAGGTTTCTTCCGGATAACCCATGCAGAAAGGTAGAACTGACAGAATCACAATTATGAATGGAGAACTCCTCAAGAGTACTCTGATTGGGATATTTTGGTTCGAAGAACTTCTGCCTTAACGGTTCATGGTATTTGGAAGGAAGAAATACCACGAACCTCGAGGGCTGTCGCAAGGTTACTAATATCCTAAAGGAACTATCAAAGACTATCAACATGAGGTAAGTAGGGTGAATCTCGAGTTCAGGAACCCATGAATAGAATACCTACCACTACATGGCATCTCGGGATGCTTTTGAGAATAATGGCCAGAATCACACACTGGGGATACAAAACATGGCTAGATCACTAGGTGACTCCCTAAAACACCTAGGGTCATAGTAATAGCTCCAACATATATGTCGAGGCAACAAAGTACCTCAACTCACCGATTAGTGTGATTAATCTGGCCCAAATGGACATCAGGAACAGGAGGAAGGGGTTTGCAAATGCATCAGACTACTTAGAAACCTGGGATGACTCGGACAACATAACGGCTGTAAATGCTCAAAAGGATTTGAGACATCCTGCAAAATGGTGGCATAACCACTCAATATCACAATATCAAGGTTCTGAGGCCAGCTATGAACATATGGAAGTAGTAGGAATTGAACTGAGGCTTGAACTCAACAATCCTAGGTAACTACGGTTTTAGTAACACGTCGTCCTGAGAGATAGAATAGAAGCCTAGTTCTTAACCCGCGTAGAATGAGAAGGACTCAGATCAGAGGGCATAAGGTAAAGGAGTAAAAAGATCCTTACGTTCCCTTCCACAATCAATTCCCTTACATAACTAAAGCATTTCTAGACTCGACTTCGACCAGTTGGCTTGGTAATCCTACAGGCAGTCAGGCTCTGATATCAAAGCTGCAAGGACCCCGATTCCAAGTCACATCGATCTACCCGGTAACACCTCATATCACTTTGCGGCCTCACGCACGGTATTCCACGGGTGTCACCTTACCATGGCCCGGGACCGTTTGCGCCTTTTGGCTCACGTATATGATAGTATCGGTAGCATCCATATGACAGAGAACCCGGGCCGACATGGCTAGTCGTGAACCCAAAGCGGCACTAACCTATGGGGACAGGCATACATGAATCACATCGAGCATGTCGGTCAGTAGCGTGTGAATCCGGACTGTAGCACTTGGCTAACAGGACTCCGGGAACCCGGGCTGCAGCAGGCTAGGCAGGACTCCGGATGTCACCGCGTGACATTTCCCCGAAGGGACAGACACAGGAACAAAGTGAAACACATGCCGGCCAGTCAAGTGTCCTGAGCAGTAGTGCTGGGCTAACAGAACTCCGGTGAACCGGGCTGTAGCGGACTACTATGGCTCATGAAAGCACTTAGACTACATTTCCCCATAAGGCAGGCTGCCAAGACTAAACAACTAGATTGTCGGATCCCACACATACCAAGCATTTCAATCATACACACAATATGCTCGATATGTGTAAATAGAACATGGCATCACAACATAACTCTACAACTCAAGTATTTATTCATTAGGCTCCGAGGAGCGAGATGTTACAAACATGGGTCTCATGACCCAACAATCATAGCATACAAATCAAGGCACAAGCGGAAGCTTAACATGTCTGAGTACAGATATCTACAAATGGAAAAGCCTAAGAATCCTGACTATCTACCAGATCCTGCCAAGGCACAAGATCATAGCTGAGGTATCAAGCTAAACGTCGAAGTCCACGCGGAACTACTAGCGAGACTGAAATCTCTCTGCAAAACATAAATTAAGCAAACGTGAGTACAAAGGTACTCAGTAAGACATACATCAGAACTAGCTACATATGCATCGGTATCAACAAGGGGGGTGGTGGAGTTTAACTACAGCAAGCCAGCTTTGACTCGGTGGCTAACCTGGACTACGACTGCAAGCAACTCTTTTGAGGTGGCACACACGAGTCCACATATTCACCATTCAATACACCATTATGGATCCGCTCCCGTCTCCCTACGAGAAGGCCATCCATAGCACTCACACTTGTCTTGCGAGTTTAGGTAGGCCGTGGCGACACCCTCGTTGGGCTTCCGCTTGAAGGTTGCAGAGTACATGTCGTGTAAACGGCGGTAAGTGGTGAGAGCGTGTGCGAAGAAGTACACCCATGCAGGGTTAACATCATCTATTCGAATAGTCGTGAAAGTGGATACTCTAAAACTCGCAAGATAAGTGTGAGTGCTATGGATGGCCTTCTCGTAGGGAGACGGGAGCGGATCCATAGTGGTGTGTTGAATGGTGAATTTGTGGACTCGTGTGCGCCTCCTCAAAAGAGTTGCTTGCAATCGTAGTTCAAGTTAGCCACTGAGTCAAAGCTGGCTTGCTGCAGTTAAACTCCCCCACCCCCCCCCCCTTGTTGACACCGATGCATATGTAGCTAGTTCTAATGTAAGTCTTGCTGAGTACCTTTGTACCCACGTTTGCTTAATTTATGTTTTGCAGAGAGACTTCAGTCTCGCTAGTAGTTCCGCGTGGACTTCGATGTTTAGCTTGATACCTCAGCTACGATCTTGTGCCCTCGGCAGGATCTGGGAGATAGTCAGGCTTCTTAGCCTTTTTCATTTGTAAATGTCTGTTCTCAGACATGTTAAGCTTCCGCATGTGCTTTGACTTGTATGCTATGATTGTTGGGTCATGAGACGCATGTTTGTAATATCTCGCTCCTCGGAGCCTAATGAATAAATACTTGAGTTGTAGAGTTAAGTTGTGATGCCATGTTGTATTTACACATATCGAGCATATTGTGTGTATGATTAAAATGCTCAGTACGTGTGGGATCCGACAATCTAGTTGTTTATCCTTGGCAGCCTCTCTTATGGGGAAATGTAGTCTAGTGCTTCCATGAGCCATAGTAGTCCGCTACAGCCTGGTTCACCGGAGTCCTGTTAGCCCAGCACTACTGCTCAGGACACTTGACTGGCCGGCATGTGTTTCACTTCGTTCCTGTGTCTGTCCCTTCGGGGAAATGTCACATGGTGACATCTGGAGTCCTGCCTAGCCTGCTACAGCCCGAGTTCCCGGAGTCCTGTTAGCCCAGTGCTACAGCCCGGATTCACACGCTGCTGACCGACATGCTCGACGTGATTCACGTATGCCTGTCCCCATAGGTTAGTGCCGCTTTGGGTTCACGACTAGCCATGTCGGCCTCGGTTCTCTGTCATATGGATGCTAGCGACACTATCATATACGTGAGCCAAAAGGCGCAAACGGTCCCGGGCCATGGTAAGGCGACACCCGTGGGAATACCGTGCGTGAGGCCGCAAAGTGATATGAGGTGTTACCGGCTAGATCGATGTGACTTGGAATCGGGGTCCTGACAGATCCTTGATGATGGTTCCCAACCAGGACTCGGTAGTGTTTCATTATAAGACCACCATGTGGTCATGCTTGTCTGGGATAGCGTGTTCACATGTTTTTAGCAGAACCAGCTCGTGTTTTGGAGCTTACTACCATAGACCATTTCCTGAGAATCTCGCAATGTCATCTTGTGGATTTGTGTTGCAAACTTTCATTTCTTTCTAGTCTCGATGAGTCTGTAATATCCTGACACCAACCAGATCTGAATCTTAGGCAGATGTGATGGTTGGGACATTTTCCCAAGAGCTATAATATTGGTCTCTCTGTAACGCGGTAAAGTGGATGTCGTGGCCAACACACCCAGCCGGAAGACCTATTATTGTAGTATCTTGATTGAGTAAGTTGGCCACCTCCCCATAAGGATTACGTAGGATTTACTCCAGTAGTTATTCCTTATGGATTCCTGAGCTCCCGGATTCTGACCTGCTACTTGATGTTCTAGATACCAAACCATTTCAATGAATCGGTTAGGCTAGCACATCAAGGAGAACATTAGAAGCGGAGCGCTAAATGTCTCTTGGTCGATCATCCAGATTTTTATCCCTTGGCCTCGCTAAGGTGAAATATGAGGAAGTGTTATCTTTCTTTGCATCTGCATCTTCCACCATTATTAATCATGGTAGCATGTTGTGTTGCCAGGATCCTTGACACGGATATTGGTAAAACATTGATTAATATGGAAATGCTCAAGTTCTTGAGAGCACGCGTAAGCAAAATCATCGCTTGTGTTGTCTTCAACAAGGTAGTCCACATCATCCATCCTAGTCCGGGCTACGCCCCGATGCCCTTAGCCGCCACCCCCATCGCCTTTAGCGCAAGCCCGGCACGTTGCCGCCGCGGGTTTGGTCGCCGCTGGCCAACTCCGGTGACAGCCGACGTGGCGGGGTCATTAGTGCTAATCCCCGCCAGCTGGACCTCACCTAGTCACTGACAGCGGGCCCTGCACTGGGTCAAAGCCCAGTTAGCGTCGGGTTTGACCTGAGGTTGACCTCTGTTTGACCCTTGAGTCACTGACATGCGGGCCTCGCCCGGCTAACCCAGGTAGTTAGAGCTAAACTTAATTAAGTTAGTTTAGTTAGTCACTGACCAGTGGGCCCAGTGTTGTTTAGTTAGTCTAATTAACCCAAATAGTTAACTGTGAGACTGACTAGTGGGGCCCAGCCGTCAGGTTTGACCTGGACAGCCCTGTTGACCTGCTACCGCCAGCATGACGCAATGCTGACGCAGTTAATCATTTTCTGGATTTAAAATAATTCAGAAATTCCAGAAAATGCCCAAAACTTCTAAAATTCATAGAAATTAAACCGTAACTCCAAATGAAATAAAGTATATATGAAAAAGTATCAGAAAAATTCAAGGAATCCATCTACACCATTTTCATGCATGTTTGATCAAGCTAACCTCACTTTTTATGATGAAACATGATTAGGGCAAATTTCATAATAGGTTTGGAGTTGGAATTTGATATAGTTTTGAATTCCACTTCAATTAAAATGACTTTCTGTTGCATTAGCCCAAAACAGATTCATATTGCCATGTCATAGCATGCATCATATTGTTGCATATCGCCATGTGTTGATTGTGTTCTTTCTCAGTTGCCGGTGTTTGTCCCCCCTCAGTAGACATTGATCCAGCGATGAATTTGGTGACACTGATGAAGACCCAATGATATCTTCAGAAGTGCCAGGAAAGAAAAACCCCCTTGTTCATTCCGATACAATCCCACCCTCTCGCTCCTGCTCTCTTCTATTGCATTAGGACAACAACGATTCATCTGTTACTTGTTGTGGTAGTTGAACCCCTTATCCTCTGCATGACCTGTCATTGCCACAGTAAATAGATGAAACCCACTAGCATGAGTAGGAGTTGTTTGAGCCCTGATGTGCCTACTCATTCATGCTTGTTGTCATGCCTGCTATTGCATAGAGTTGTGTCAGGTCTGATTCATCGGGATTGAATCGGAGGTGTGTGAACATGTCCTACTATTGAGAGCTAAATGTGTGAACACGATTTGGTAAAGGTAGCAGTGAGAGGCCATGTAGGAGTACATGGTGGGTTGTCTCATTGAAGCCGTCCTTAGGAACTGAGTTCTGTGTTTGTGATCCATGAAATAGTAACTACCACGCATTGGGCCCGAAACCAATGGACCCTCTCGGCTTCTTGATCACCCTTGTCCTCTGTCCAGGAGTTGCAACTAGTTTCTGGTGTTTATAGGATATGTGTTGGGGGCCGTGCGTAGCGCTGACCCTAGGGGTGGGCTATGATGTGGTAGATACACCGTGGCCGGGCATGCAGGGCGCCCGTTTGGTGTCTCAGAACCCTGTACACATCGTCCGGGGCCGTATGTGGAAACCTCGGCCGGACTCCCTGCGGATGGAACCTGGATAGGCGATAAACCTGGACTAGAGACTTGAGTGTTTAGGTAGGCCGTGGCCAACACCCTCGTTGGGCTTCCGCTTGATGGTTGCCGAGTACATGTCATGTAAACGGCGGTAAGTGGTGAGAGCTTGTGTGAAGAAGTACACCCCTGCAGGGTTAACATCATCTATTCCCATTGAAAATGACTTTAGTTGAGCCTATTTGAAATCCATGTGGTGCTAGGGTTTGAACATCCCCATTTCAGGTTTAAGAGAAATTTAAACATGATGCAACACAAGACTAGCTAACCCAGAGCAGACCAGAAGTAGGGATGTGACAACTCACCCCCACTAAAATAAGAATCTCGTCCCGAGATTCAAGCATAGGGTAAGATGAAGGCGAACGCAAACTTAACCCAATCTTCATGATCCAAGTTGGACTTCATAAGAACGTTGATTCGATCACCATCTTTGTCTTGATGTCTTGCTCTGAGAACTCCAACCAACATGACAACGAGAGGGAAGGGATAACTCTAGAAGGATCGATCTTCTCGAAGATCAAACAACTCAGGATCAACTCATGGAGTGAGAAATAGGAACATCTCTCCAATTGAGACACAAAGTTCACATCATGGTGATGGAATTCAGACGACGAGGATTCAAGTTGGTAGGTAGTAATTCCACACTTGAGTAAGGTGGTGCAAGGTTTCAAGGTTGCGAGGAGATAATTGTCATGAACCCATAACAGGGCACCTCTGAGAAGGTGACTCGTTGAACTGTTCCCTTAAGTGGCAAAAAGAATTACTTTTGATTCATAAATCATTGAAACTCTTCATACCAGCTTAAGGCAATTTACAATTGATCGTTTGAGATAGCTCGAAGAGATGGCATACTCAGACTGGGATGGATGATGTGGACTACCTTGTTGAAGAAAACGCAAGGGATGATTTTGCTTACGCGTGCCCTCAAGAACTTGAGCATTTCCGTATTAATCAAGGTTTTACCAATATCCGTGTCAAGGATCCTGGCAACACAACATGCTACCATGATGAATAATGGTGGAAGATGCAGATGCAAAGAAAGATAACACTTCCTCATATTTCACCTTAGTGAGGCCAAGGGATAAAAATCTGGATGATCGACCGAGAGACATTTAGCGCTCTGCTTCTAATGTTCTCCTTGATGTGCTAGCCTAACCCATTCATTGAAATGGTTTGGTATCTAGAACATCAAGTAGCAGGTCAGACTCTGGGAGCTCAGGAATCCATAAGGAATAACTACTGGAGTAAATCCTACGTAATCCTTATGGGGAGGTGGCCAACTTACTCAATCAAGATACTACAATAATAGGTCTTCCGGCTGGGTGTGTTGGCCACGACATCCACTTTACCGGGTTACAGAGAGACCAATATTATAGCTCTTGGGAAAATGTCCCAACCATCACATCTGCCTGAGATTCAGATCTGGTTGGTGTCAGGATATTACAGACTCATCGAGACTAGAAAGAAATGAAAGTTTGCAACACAAATTGACGAGATGACATTGCGAGATTCTCAGGAAATGGACTATGGTAGTAAGCTCCAAAACATGAGCTGGTTCTGCTAAACACATGTGAACACGCTGTCCCAGACAAGCACGACCACATGGTGGTCTTACAATGAAACACTACCGAGTCCTGGTTGGGAACCATCATCAAGGATATCGAAGTCCTTGCATAAGTCATATGATTAGCTCTTATGAAGAACTTCTTCTCCCTGAACAAGTCAATCAGTGGCTTGGTGTGCTAGGGATACGTATGGAATGAAGATGATCAGTCTATCAGACTATAGAGTACTTCGCACGTGCATGACCGACTTGGGATGATTCCAGAGGAAGCAAAACAAACTTTCCCGAATTCATGGCGGCAACTTACATCAAATGCACGTGAATCAAAGGAAGTCACTTCTTTCATCCAAACATATACTTCATGAACGGGGCGTGAAGAAAATGCTTACACAAGTTTCCAACACTAGCTGGATGTTCAACACAATCATGGAGGAGACAAAATGCCACTGATGGGCCCAACAGCAACTCATCACAATTTCCATATCACTAGACTTCCACCACTATGTGAACAATGTGATAGTATTGGTCAGACAAAAGATATAATGGTGTATGCTCGAGGGACAACCACAAGTAAGACAACATTACGAACATCGTTGGTTCTGATTTGATTTGACGATAGCCCACACTCAAATCAAGGTTTGGACAATATAATAGATTCAACAGCTGATCACGGGGATCAGTCGATGAAGATATCATCTTTCTTCAACACACACACACACACACACAAGGATATCCCTTAGTGATGAACTAAGTCGGACATGTTTTCATCTTCCAACTCTCCAAGTTGTTGTTTAGCTTAACCAACTAGCTCAAGGTATCCAACACAGATTCTTGGAGAATGGGTGGTTTAGAGGAAAACCAACATGATCATGAACTCAACACAGCGGTCAGGTGACAATCGGGTAATACTTCTGTGAAGATATTCGGAAAATCATGAACCACCGATATGTTATTAAGCTCGAGAACAATCTTGCTTTTCAGGCAAGACGATATGATCAAGGATTGAGGGATTGTCACAATCCTAACTCCTTGGTCGATGAGTGCAACCAGAAATATGGACTAGGTAGCATGATGAATCTTAGAATGGTAGTTCAATAACCAACACGCTAAGAATGAGAATATTGTCCATTTACTACCAAGCAACAAGTTGCTCGGAGAATTGATTTCACACATCACGATTCACTTGTCGGCATTCTGGTTGCGACAGCACGGGACCGAGGAATGAACGATGATGGTGGGAGGTATCACTGTATCAAGAGTTCATAGGAGGTTGTGCAATTCCTATGATATTCCTAACATAAAGAGGCAATACTTCAGGGTAGATCATAATCAAAAGCTGGATTGGCATTTTGATCTGCGGAATACAACTGCTTTAATCCAATCCTAGATATGGATGAGGTACTGGAGTTTGTTTCTCCCAGTCATTCTGAAATAGAACGGCTCGACGGACCACGAGAAAAATAAGCACCGATAACACGAATGCACAACTAAAGAGGGACAACTCAAAGGAACATATAACTTCCTGAGTTGTGGATGCATAGATTAGTATGTCGAATCAAGTTCAACAGGTTTCTTCCGGATAACCCATGCAGAAAGGTAGAACTGACAGAATCACAATTATTAATGGAGAACTCCTCAAGAGTACTCTGATTGTGATATTTTGGTTCAAAGAACTTCTGCCTTAACGGTTCATGGTATTTGGAAGGAAGAAATACCACGGACCTCGAGGGCTATCGCAAGGTTACTAATATCCTAAAGGAACTATCAAAGACTATCAACATGAGGTAAGTAGGGTGAATCTCGGGTTCAGGAACCCATGAATAGAATACCTACCACTACATGGCATCTCGGGATGCTTTCGAGAATAATGGCCAGAATCACACACTCGGGATACAAAACATGGCTAGATCACTAGCTGACTCCCTAAAACACCTAGGGCCATAGTAATAGCTCCAACATATATGTCGAGGCAACAAAGTACCTCAACTCACTGATTAGTGTGATTAATCTGGCCCAAATGGACATCAGGAACAGGAGGAAGGGGTTTGCAAATGCATCAGACTACTTAGAAACCTGGGATGACTCGGACAGCATAACGGTTGTAAATGCTCAAAAGGATTTGAGACATCCTGCAAAATGGTGGCATAACCACTCAATATCACAATATCAAGGTTCTGAGGCTAGCTATGAACATATGGAAGTAGTAGGAACTGAACTGAGGCTTGAACTCAACAATCCTAGGCAACTACGGTTTTAGTAACACGTCATCCTGAGAGATAGAAGAGAAGCCTAGTTCTTAACCCGCGTATAATGAGAAGAGAATGACTCAGATCAAAGGGCATAAGGTAAAGGAGTAAAAAGAGCCTTACGTTCCCTTCCACAATCAATTCCCTTACATAACTAAAGCATTTCTAGACTCGACTTCGACCAGTTGGTTTGGTAATCCTACAGGCAGTCAGGCTGTGATACCAAAGCTGTCAGGACCCCGATTCCAAGTCACATTGATCTAGCCGGTAACACCTCATATGACTTTGCGGCCTCACGCACGGTATTCCCACGGGTGTCGCCTTACCATGGCCCGGGACCGTTTGCGCCTTTTGGCTCACGTATATGATAGTGTCGCTAGCATCCATATGACAGAGAACCCGGGCCGACATGGCTAGTCGTGAACCCAAAGCGGCACTAACCTATGGGGACAGGCGTACATGAATCACATCAAGCATGTCGGTCAGCAGCGTGTGAATCCGGACGGTAGCACTTGGCTAACAGGACTTCGGGAACCCGGGCTGTAGCAGGCTAGGCAGGACTCCGGATGTCACCGCGTGACATTTCCCCGAAGGGACAGACACAGGAACGAAGTGAAACACATGCTGGCCAGCCAAGTGTCCTGAGCAGTAGTGCTGGGCTAACAGGACTCCGGTGAACCGGGCTGTAGCGAACTACTATTGCTCATGGAAGCACTTAGACTACATTTCCCCATAAGAGAGGCTGCCATGACTAAACAACTAGATTGTCAGATCCCACACATACCAAGCATTTCAATCATACACACAATATGCTCGATATGTGTAAATACAACATGGCATCACAACATAACTCCACAACTCAAGTATTTATTCATTAGGCTCCGAGGAGCGAGATGTTACAAACATGGGTCTCATGACCCAACAATCATAGCATACAAATCAAGGCACAAGCGGAAGCTTAAGATGTCTGAGTACAGACATCTACAAATGGAAAAGGCTACGAAGCCTGACTATCTACCAGATCCTGCCGAGGCACAAGATCGTAGCTGAGGTATCAAGCTGAACGTCGAAGTCCACGCGGAACTACTAGCGAGACTGAAATCTCTCTGCAAAACATAAATTAAGCAAACGTGAGTACAAAGGTAATCAGCAAGACTTACATCAGAACTAGCAACATATGCATCGGTATCAACAAAGGGGGGGGGGGTGGAGTTTAACTGCAGCAAGCCAGCTTTGACTCAGTGGCTAACCTGAACTACGACTGCAAGCTACCCTTTTGAGGAGGCGCACACGAGTCCACATATTCACCATTCAATACACCACAATGGATCCACTCCCGTCTCCCTACGAGAAGGCCATCCATAGCACTCACACTTGTCTTGCGAGTTTTAAAGTATCCACTTTCACTTGTCGATGAACTGTTATAGGCAACCCAGAAGTCCATTACCGCGGACACGGCTATTCGAATAGATGATGTTAACCCTGCAGGGGTGTACTTCTTCACACACACTCTCACCACTTACCGTTGTTTACACGACATGTACTCGGCAACCTTCAAGCGGAAGCCCAACGAGGGTGTCGGCCACGGCCTACCTAAACACTCAAGTCTCTAGTCTAGGTTTATCGTCTATCCAGGTTCCATCTGCAGGGAGTCTGGCCGAGGTTTCCACATACGGTGCCGAACGATGTGAACAGGGTTCCCGAGACACCAAACGGGCGCCCGGTACACCGTGGCACGGTGTATCTACCGCATCATAGCCCACCCCTAGGGTCAGCGCTACGCACGGCCGCCAACACATAACCTACAAACACCAGAAACTAGTTGCAACTCCTGGACAGATTACTAGGGTGATTAAGAAGCCGAGAAGGTCCATTGGTTTCGGGCCCAATGCGTGGTAGTAACTATTTCATGGATCACAAACACAGAACTCAGTTCCTGAGGACGGTTTCAATGAGATAACCCACCATGTACTCCTACATGGCCTCTCACCGCTACCTTTACCAAATCGTGTTCACACATTTAGCTCTAAACAGTAGGACATGTTCACACACCTCCGATTCATTCCCGATGAATCAGACCTGACACAACTCTATGCAATAGCAGGCATGACAACAAGCATGAATGAGTAGGCACATCAGGGCTCAAACAACTCCTACTCATGCTAGTGGGTTTCATCTATTTACTGTGGCAATGACATGTCATGCAGAGGATAAGGGGTTCAACTACCGCAACAAGTAACAGATGAATCGTTTTTGTCCTAATGCAGTAGAAGAAAGCAGGAGCGAGAGGGTGGGATTGTATCGGAATGAACAAGGGGGTTTTGCCTGCCTAGCACTTCTGAAGATATCATTGGGTCTTCATCAGTGTCACCAAATTCATCGCTGGATCAATGTCTACTGAGGGGGGACAAACACCGGCAACTGAGAAAGAACACAATCAACACATGGCTATATGCAACAATATGATGCATGCTATGACATGGCAATATGAATGTGTTTTGGGCTAATGCAACAGAAAGTCATTTTAATTGAAGTGGAATTCAAAACTATATCAAATTCCAACTCCAAACCTATTATGAAATTTGCCCTAATCATGTTTCATCCTAAACAGTGAGGTTAACTTGCTCAAACATGCATGAAAATGGTACAGATGGATTCCTTGAATTTTTCTGATACTTTTTCATATATAATTTATTTCATTTGGAGTTACGGTTTAATTTCTATGAATTTTGAAGTTTTGGGCATTTTCTGGAATTTCTGAATTATTTTAAATCCAGAAAATGATTAACTGCGTCAGCATTGCGTCATGCTGGTGTCAGCAGGTCAACAGGGCTGTCCAGGTCAAACCTGACGGCTGGGCCCCACTAGTCAGTCTCACAGTTAACTATTTGGGTTAACTAGACTAACTAAACAACACTGGGCCCACTGGTTAGTGGCTAACTAAACTAACTTAATTAAGTTCAGCTCTAACTAACTGGGTTAGCCGGGCGAGGCCCGCATGTCAGTGACTCAAGGGTCAAACAGAGGTCAACCTCAGGTCAAACCCGACGCTAACTGGGCTTTGACCCAGTGCAGGGGCCGCTGTCACTGACTAGGTGAGGTCCAGCTTGCGGGGATTAGCACTAATGACCCCGCCACGTCGGCTGTCATCGGAGTTGGCCGGTGGCGACCAAACCCGCGGCGGCAAGGCGCCGGGCTTGCGCTAAAGGCGACAGGGGCGGTGGCTAAGGGCATCGGGGCGTAGCCCGGACTGGCCCGCATCCAGGGAGGTAGGTGGGTGGCCGTGGGGGCGCCGGAGTTCGCCGGAACGGAGCTCGCGGCGGTGGCGGAAGCTTGGGTGACAATGGATTCGGGGCTAGAGAGCGTGGGAGGGGGAGGTACTGGTGGCTACGGTTTCGCAGAGACGCGCTGAGCACACTGGTGTGCTCGGACACGGGCTGCAGTGCCCATGGCCGCGTCTGCGTCATCGCCGGCGGCGAGGAGCTGACGGCCTCGGTGGAAGATGCAGCTAGAGGACGGGAACTAGCTCAGGGAGGAGGGGGATAGACGCAGCAGCTCACAGCGACTTGAACGAAGGCCTCGGCGTGCTCGGGGAGGGGTTGGTGACGACGGGAGGTCGGTGGCGATCTCCGGCGGCAGAGGAGGAAGAAGATGATGGCAACGGCGATGCAGGCCGTCTGGGCTTGTTCCTTCGTCTTGGAGAAACGGTGCGAGGATTCAGAGCTCGGGGGCACGACCGGAGGGCGAGGGGACGGCTGTGGCTGCGCGTACGCGAGGCGGTGGCCGGCGGTTTCTCTCGGATGGAGCTCGGGGAGGAGCTAGGGGTGAGGGAGAGAGTAGAGAGTGAGGGAGAGGAGCGAGGGGTCTCCAGGGGGTGTCATGGTGCTCGGAGCCGTCCCCAGCAACAGCGGTAACCAGGAGCTGGCCGAGCGCGTGCGCGCGCGCCGCGGCCACACGCCCTCCTGCCTACTGGCAGGAGGTTAGGGGTGACTGGCGCGTGGGCCTCGTGGGCTGGCTGTCCACTGGGCCGGCCAGGTAAGTCCAGGTAGGCTTTTTTTTGTTTTTGTTTTCTATTTGTTTGCTGCTGTTTTCGCTTTAGTAAAAATACTAAAGCATTTTGTAAAATGCTGGAATAATTTGTGGACACTCTCTAGATTATTCTAGTGGCCCACATTTAATTTCAGCATTATCTGAGCATTTAAATTATTTATAGTACTTAAATGCCCAAAGTCAAATACAATATGAATTAATTCAAAAATCCAGGAATGACCTAGAAATATGTTCATCATTTTCGGCAGAGGTTTTCACCCTTATCAGAAATCATGAACATTTTCAAAGGGCATTTTTGGGTTCATTGAAAATGACTTTAGTTGAGCCTATTTGAAATCCATGTGGTGCTAGGGTTTGAACATCCCCATTTCAGGTTTAAGAGAAATTTAAAAATGATGCAACACAAGACTAGCTAACCCAGTGCAGACCAGAAGTAGGGATGTGACATCAGATATACTCCGGGGAAGATCTGCGAACGCGCCTGGAGAACTCCGGATTCGAGTAAGTAACAAGTACTCACTCGTATGTGTTTACTTTGCATAAAGAATGCCTTACCCGCCGCTATCTTCTTCACCTCATCCAACTTCTGGAGGGTCTTCTGGGATTCAGCCTTGGCAGCCTTGGCACTTTCAGTAGCCGCCGCGAGCTCGGACGCTCACGTCCTTGAGTCACGCTCCATACTCTCATGTTTTTCCATGAGAGCCTGGAGCTCTTGCCGCACCTTGCCAACCTCGGCCTCATACTTTTCTCGCTCAGTGTGCTCTGCGGCCGACCTCTTCTCCGCCTCGAGCAGCGCTTGCTTCAGGGTCGCCACCTCAGACGTGGCCCCTACAATAGCCACGATACTCCTGTCATTTTTCGCAATTGTACCTTTTTATACACATTTATACAAGGTGTTTTCTTACCTTCACTGTCCTCGAGCTGCTTCTTGGCACGTCCGAGCTCTTGCTCGGACCGCTCGAGGTCCTGCTTTAGCACGTCCACTTCCGCAGTTAGTGCGGCGGACGCCAGCAGGGAAGCCTGTACATGCATATTGACTTCTTTTTGTTGGACTCCTGCGAATTTTATTTGATCCTCTATTCGGCTTTTCTTCCCGAATGCCAAACAGAGCATCAGGGGCTACGGTCTATGCGGTAATGTTATTTACACATCCTTTACTTACATCAAAGCCTGTTAAAAGGCTTGTACAAGCTTCAGTCAGTCCGCTCTTGGCAGACTGAACCTTCTGGACCACCGCACTCATAATAGTGCGGTGCCCCTCGTCGAGGGAGGCGCCTTGGAGCGCCTCCAACAGATTGTCCGGCGCCTCCGGTTGGACGGAGGTCACCGGCACGGCGGGCTTGCTCCTCTTGGAAGGAGGTCCCCCGCCGGACTCTGGAACCTTTGAAGGTTCCGGAGCGGTGTCCGGCCCAGGGCCGGACTTGGAGCCCTGGGGGGTTTCCGGATTCGAGTAAGTAACAAGTACTCACTCGTATGTGTTTACTTTGCATAAAGAATGCCTTACCCGCCGCTATCTTCTTCACCTCATCCAACTCCTGGAGGGTCTTCTGGGATTCAGCCTTGGCAGCCTTGGCACTTTCAGTAGCCGCCGCGAGCTCGGACGCTCACGTCCTTGAGTCACGCTCCATACTCTCATGTTTTTCCATGAGAGCCTGGAGCTCTTGCCGCACCTTGCCAACCTCGGCCTCATACTTTTCTCGCTCAGTGTGCTCTGCGGCCGACCACTTCTCCGCCTCGAGCAGCGCTTGCTTCAGGGTCGCCACCTCAGACGTGGCCCCTACAATAGCCACGATACTCCTGTCATTTTTCGCAATTGTACCTTTTTATACACATTTATACAAGGTGTTTTCTTACCTTCACTGTCCTCGAGCTGCTTCTTGGCACGTCCGAGCTCTTGCTCGGACCGCTCGAGGTCCTGCTTTAGCACGTCCACTTCCGCAGTTAGTGCGGCGGACGCCAGCAGGGAAGCCTGTACACGCATATTGACTTCTTTTTGTTGGACTCCTGCGAATTTTATTTGATCCTCTATTCGGCTTTTCTTTCCGAACGCCAAACAGAGCATCAGGGGCTACGGTCTATGCGGTAATGTTATTTACACATCCTTTACTTACATCAAAGCCTGTTAAAAGGCTTGTACAAGCTTCAGTCAGTCCGCTCTTGGCAGACTGAACCTTCTGGACCACCGCACTCATAATAGTGCGGTGCCCCTCGTCGAGGGAGGTGCCTTGGAGCGCCTCTAACAGATTGTCCGGCGCCTCCGGTTGGACGGAGGTCACCGGCACGGCGGGCTTGCTCCTCTTGGAAGGAGGTCCCCCGCCGGACTCTGGAACCTTTGAAGGTTCCGGAGCGGTGTCCGGCCCAGGGCCGGACTTGGAGCCCTGGGGGGTTTCGTCCCCTTTACTCCTGGAGTCCGGGAGATCGCCTTGCGGCGCCTCCAGGACCATGTCCTCCCGGATTGGAGCTTGCTGGGACAACACTTCGGTGTCATCCGTAGGGCGGGGGGAGGAAGCCGTCGGAAGCGAGTTCACGTCCGACGAGTCCAGTGAGCTGCTCGACGACGCGTCGAGCCGGTCTTTGGGAGGGCTGCATAAACATATCCGACATAAGGGAAAGCTGTGCAATAATCAAGTACTATGAAATCACTCCGGTATCCGGATACTTACAATTTCGCCAGGGGCTTGGCCCTGGGCGGCCACTCCTCTTCACCGTCGTCGGCATTGGTGGATTAGTCCGGAGGAGGGGTCCTCGCCTTCTTGGACCCCTTGGCCTCCCAAGTTAGGGCGGCCTTCCTTTTCTTCCCTTCCCCCGCTGGAGGGGGAGGGGTTTCTTATTCCTCCTCCTCGTCTTCACGGGAGGAATGCGCCTCGGAACCGGCGGATGATGGATCGGACGCCTGCTGGCACTGGGCACTCTTTCGAGTCCCCGCGGCCTTCTTCTCTGGCACCACATAGGGTACCGGAACCAGCAGCTTCGCCAAGTGGGCATCGGCTGGGTCTTCGGGCAAAGGTGCCGGACAGTCGATCCGTCCGGACTTCGCCTGCCAATCCTGTCAAAGGTAAGGGAGCTTAGATCCCGCACAGAGTTAAACTATGAAAAACTAGTGCCCTATAAAAAATACAAAAAAAGCTTACCGCGCCAGCGTGACGCGGCGCGCTGAATCCGCGATCCTCGGTAGCGGATGCGGGAGCCTCGGCGCCTTTGAAAAGCACCTTCCAGGCATCTTCATACGTCGTGTCGAAGAGCCTGCTCAGAATTTGGTGCCGCGCCAGATCGAACTCCCATAGGTTGAAGGCCCATTGTTGACACGGGAGGATCAAGCGGATGAGCATAACCTGGACTACATTGACAAGCCTGAGCTGCTTGTTCACCAAGGATTGGATGCATGTTTGTAGTGCGGTCACCTTCTTTTGGCTGCCCCACGACAGGCCCGTCTCTTTCCAGGACGTGAGCCGCGTTGGGGGTCCGGACCAGAACTCGGGGGCTGCGACCCACTTAGGGTCGCACGGCTCGGTGATGTAAAACCACCCCGATTGCCACCCCTTCAGGCTCTCTACAAAGGAGCCCTCGAGCCAGAGGACGTTGGCCATCTTGCCAACCATGGCACCGCCGCACTCCGCCTGGCTGCCGCGCACCACCTTCGGCTTGACGTGGAAAGTCTTGAGCCATAGGCCGAAATGGGGGCGGATGTGGAGGAAAGCCTCACACATGACAATAAACGCCGAGATGTTGAGGACAAAGTTCGGGGCCAGATCGTGGAAATCCAAGCCGTAGTAGAACATGAGCCCCCGGACAAATGGATGCAGAGGGAAGCCCAGTCCGCGGAGGAAATGGGGGAGGAATACCGCCCTCTCATGGGGCCTAGGAGTGGGGATGAGCTTCCCCATTTCGGGAAGCCGGTGCGCGATGTTGCTAGTCAAATATCCGGCCTTCCTCAGCTTTTTGATGTGTCCTTCCGTGATGGAGGAGACCATCCACTTGCCTCCCGCTCCGGACATGGCTGGAGAAGGTCGAGGTGAGGAGTGCGGACTTGGGCGCAGGAGCTTGAGTGCGCAAGAATGGATAGGCAAAGGAGGAAGAAGGCGTAGGTGAAAAGGTGGATCCTTATCCCCTTATATTGGTGGACGCAACTACATGTCCCCACCAGCCTGGTAAAACTCGCTTATCTCCCAAGTGCTGTAATCAAAGGCGCGGTTGGGTTACCCACGCCCGTATTGATGAGAATCCCGGAATAAGGGGACACGATCTCTGCTTTAACAAGACGTGCCAAGGAAACCGCCTCGCATAATGCGCTGAGATGGGATAGTAAAACGGTTTGAATAAAAGCTTGGTCGTGGTGTGATGTCACGCTACAGAATACGTCAGCAGATTAGATTTGTGTAAATATTATTCTCTCTATGGCAATATGTGGAAACTTATTTTGCAAAGCCGGACACTATCTTTGTGTACGAAATCTTCTATGAAGTACTTGGAGGAGGAACCCGCCTTGCAATGCCGAAGACAATCTGCGCGCCGGACTCGTCGTCATTGCAGCCTGGTTTAGGGGCTACTGAGGGAGTCCTGGATTAGGGGGTGTCCGGATGGCCGAACTATACCTTCAGCCGGACTCCTGGACTATGAAGATACAAGATTGAAGACTCCGTCCCGTGTCCGGAAGGGACTTTCCTTGGCGTGGAAGGCAAGCTTGGCGATGCTGATATTTAGATCTCCTACCATTGTAACCGACTCTATGTAACACTAACCCTATCCGGTGTCTATATAAACCGGAGGGTTTTAGTCCGTAGGCCAACATACACATCAACAATCATACCATAGGCTAGCTTCTAGGGTTTAGCCTCCTTGATCTCGTGGTAGATCTACTCTTGTACTACCCATATCATCAATATTAATCAAGCAGGACGTAGGGTTTTACCTCCATCGAGAGGGCCCAAACCTGGGTAAAAATTCGTGTCCCTTACCTCCTGTTACCATCCAGCCTAGACGCACAGTTCGGGACCCCCTACCTGAGATCCGCCGGTTTTGACACCGACACAAAGGCTTCCCTTTAGTCCCGGTTCATGCCATGAACCGAGACCAATGAGGTGCCTATATATACCCTCGCCCGCGAGCAGAGCACTCCACAGTGCTCTGTTTTTCTCTGGCCGGCGAGGGGAGGGCTTTGTGGTGTTCTAGCTCACCTCCTATATACCTGAGGTGTTCGATGAAATGCCCGAGCCACACTAGTTAAGCTTTTTCCTCTCGAAGCTCGACCTCAAAGCTCCATTTTCCTCGAGATTTGTCTAGGTTTAGCGGCCCGTCACGTCTCATTCCTGTCTTCACCGCCGTCGATCGCCCGCGCCGATCTCGTCGCCGGCACCACCGTGGTGAGCCTCTTGTTCTTATCTTCTTTCTGAAAGAAAAAAATTCTTACTTTAGATAGATACTTGTATAATTTTCTTACTTTTATTATTGCTTGTTATTATATATATAGTGCGATGGTTTTGGTATCCGCCCCCGTCGACCCTCGTCCTGGCTATGATTCCGATGTGGCATATATTATCTTTTTATAACTATTTGGTTCATTTATTGTTTATGACAATTATGCCGACCAACGTGACATAGATTTTATTTATGTAGAGGGTAGTTGAACTGGAAATTCCAACCGACCCTATTGTCGAGAGGTTAAATTTAGTTGAAGAAGAAAACAATTACTTGAAGGAAAAAATAAAAAATTGAGGAGTAGAAGATGATATTGGAGTTGCATGTTGTGGATGTCGTCGATGATCACAAGATCAAGATGGATGCAATGCGGGTGAAGATGAGAAAGATTACAAAATATGCCATTCATACCGAGCTTGGTATCATTATGTCGTTGGATCAATTGTTACCTTGATTGCGATTGTGATCGCATTTGTTTTCGCATTGAAATGTTTTACATAGTTTCAATGTATGGTTTAATTAGTTAGATGCTCTGGAGAGCTATATGTTGTTAGATGAGAACTATGTATGTACTTTGGTTTTAATGTGATTATGAACTTCTAATAATTTGGTCACTTAATTATCTATTCATGATGTTCTCTAATGGTTTTTGACACACTTAATTATATATAATGCATGCAGATGAACCGGCAATGGTTGTACGGTGACAGACACACCTCCGAGTACATTAAGGGCGTGCATGATTTTCTCGAAGTGGCTGAGGCAAACAAGCAAAATGGTTTTATGTGTTGTCCATGCCCTAAATGTGGGAATACGAAGTCTTACTCTGACCGGAAAATCCTTCACACCCACCTGCTTTACAATGGTTTCATGCCACACTATAATGTTTGGACGAGGCACGGAGAAATAGGGGTTATCATGGAAGACGGTGAAGAAGAAGAGGACGATGACAACTATGTGCCCCCTGAATATGGTGATGCTGCAACGGGGGAAGCTGGTGAAGATCAAGAGGAACCAGATGATGTGCCCAATGATGCTGCAACGGGGGAAGCTGTTGAAGATCATGAGGAACCAGACGATGTGCCCGATGATGATAATCTCCGCCGGTCATTGTCGATGCAAGGACGCAATGCGAAAGTCAAAAGGAGAAGTTGAAGTTCGATCGCATGTTAGAGGATCACAAAAAAGGGTTGTACCCCAATTGTGAAGATGGCAACACAAAGCTCGGTACCGTACTAGAATTGCTGCAGTGGAAGGCAGAGAATGTTGTGCCTGACAAAGGATTTGAGAAGCTACTGAAAATATTGAAGAAGAAGCTTCCAAAGGATAACGAATTTCCCGACAGTAACCTTTCAGGACAGACAAACAAGGGATACCATGCATGCACGCACTGTTTAGATGAAACTGAAAGTATATACCTGGACAAATGCAGGAAGAATGCGTACCTGGGCCATCGTTGATTTCTTTCGACCAACCATCAATGTCGAAAGAAAGGCAAGCATAAAGGCGAGGTAGATCACCGGAAGAAGCCCGCCATGCGTACCGGTGATCACGTACTTCCTATGGTCAATGATTTAGACATAATCTTTGGAAAGGGTCTCGGCGGACTAGCTGTTCCGAATGACGCTGAGGGACACGCACCCATGTGGAAGAAGAAATCTATATTTTGGGACCTACCATACTGGAAAGACCTAGAGGCCCGCTCTTCAATTGACGTGATGCACGTGACGAAGAACCTTTGCGTGAACCTGCTAGGCTTCTTGGGTGTGTATGGGAAGACAAAAGATACACCTGAGGCACGGGAGGACCTGCAACGTTTGCACGAAAAAGATGGCATGCCTCCGAAGCAGTATGAAGGTCCTGCCAGCAACGCTCTTACGAAAGAAGAGAAAGAAATCTTCTTTGAATGCCTGCTCAGTATGAAGGGCACAACTGACTTCTCGTCGAATATAAAGGGAATAATAAATATGCCAGAGAAAAAGTTCCAGAACCTAAAGTCTCATGGCTGCCACGTGATTATGACGCAACTGCTTCCGATTGCATTGACGTACATCAATATCCCTGCATCGTCGAATATAAAGGGAATAATAAATATGCCAGAGAAATCATACCAAGGCTAAGGAGTGATGTGGCACAATGTCTTGTTAGTTTCGAGCTGGTGTTCCCACCATCCTTCTTCAATATCATGACGCACATCCTAGTTCATCTAGTCGACGAGATTGTCATTCTAGGGCCCGTATTTCTACACAATATGTTCCCCTTTGAGAGGTTCATGGGATTCCTAAAGAAATATGTCCGTAACCGCGCTAGGCCAGAAGGAAGCATCTCCATGGGCCATCAAACAGAGGATGTCATTGGGTTTTGTGTTGACTTCATTCCTAGCCTTCAGAAGATAGGTCTCCCTAAATCGCGGTATGAGGGGAGACTGACTGGAAAAGGCACACTGGGAGGGGATTCAATAATATGCAGGGATGAATATTCTTGGTCTCAAGCGCACTACACAGTTCTACAGAACTCTACCTTGGTGACCCCGTATGTCGATGAACACAAGAACAGTCTGCGCTCCAAACAGCCAGAGCAGTGCGACCACTAGATTACATGTGAACACATCAGGACTTTCAGAAGTTGGTTGGAAACACGTCTCAGAGGTGACAACACTGTTTGTGATGAGATGTACTTGTTGTCCAGGGGACAATCTTTGACTGTATTGACTTACAAAGGATACGAGATAAATGGGAATACATTTTACACGATCGCCCAAGATCAAAAGAGCACCAACCAAAACAGCGATGTCCGCTTTGATGCAGCAACCGAGAGGGGAAAGGACACATATTATGGTTACATTGCCTGTTTTGTGCATGCACATGCTATGTGGGTGAAATTATGATACCATGTCAACTTTCAACTTTTTCTGACCTAATACCATTATTCAAATTTTAACTATTCAAATTTGAAAACGAATGGCACTAACATAAAGTTTATAATTTTTCTAAAACTAATGGCACTAACAGAAAGTTTATAATTTTTCTGACCTAAAAGCAAAAAGTATTAAAAATAAAGCAAAAAATAAAATAAAATAAATAATGCAAAAAACAAAACAAAAAAACTATTTTTATAGTAAAGTTAATCACAAACTTGTGATTCACACAAATATCAAAGAATTCAAATTTTAACTATTCAAATTTGAAAACTAATGGCACTAACAGAAAGTTTATAATTTTTGTGACCTAAAAGAAAAATAACTAAAAATAAACTTTAATAAAATAAATAAAAATAGAAACAATAAGTATTTTGTCGTAAGTAGAAACAAAATAAAATAAATAAAGCAACAAAGAAAACAAAAAAGTGCTACCTACTGGGCCCCCACGGCCTGAATACGACTAGAAACCCTACCATGGGCCAGGATTCAGGCCCGCAGGTGGCCCAGTAGGCCCACAGGCACACAGCGTATGGTTAGGCCCGAAATCCTACAATTGAGAGGAGCTCGAGAGGGTGGGCGCAGCAGCGCTTATAAACCACTCTCGAGCTCTCTCAGCTAGCGAGGTGGTACTAAACTTTTGATGCGGGGCAACACAAGGCCTTTGGTCCCGGTTGGTACCACCAACCGGGACTAAAGGGGGCATTAGTCCCGGTTCGTGGCACCAACCGGGACCAATGCGCCTCACCCATGGCCCATGACCATTAGTCCCGGTTTGTGCCACAAACCGGGACTAAAGGGTTGGTCCTGATTGCGGTCAGAGTTTAGTCCCACCTCGCCAACCGAAGGGGGCTCACACTGGTTTATAAGGCCTTCCCTCTCTGCCTTGTTGAGCTCCTCTCAAAGTGAAAATAGATGCCCTTATACAGCAAATTTGACCTAAATTTAGAGTGAATTTCTCTAAAATTCATAGAAATTACTATGAATTTAGGTTGAATTTTCTCTATAAGCGCATCTATGCTCATTTTTTTAGTAAAGTTAATCACAAACTTGTGATTCACACAAATTTCAAAGAATTCTAATTTTAACTATTCAAATTTGAAAACTAATGGCACTAACAGAAAGTTTATAATTTTTCTAAAACTAATGGCACTAACCGGAAGTTTATAATTTTTCTGACCTAAAATCAAAAGAATTAAAAAATAAAGAAAAAAATAAAAGAAAATAAATAATGCAAAAACAAAACAAAAATGGGGAAAAACTATTTTTATAGTAAAGTTAATCACAAACTTGTGATTCACACAAATTTCAAAGAAATTCAAATTTTAACTATTCAAATTTGAAAACTAATGGCACTAACAGAAAGTTTATAATTTTTCTAACCTAAAGACAAAAAGAATTAAAAATAAACTTTAATAAAATAAATAAAAATAGCAACAATAAGTATTTTTTTGTAAGTAGAAACAAAATAAAATAAATAAAGCAACAAAACACAAAAAAACAAATTTGAAAACTAATGGCACTAACAGAAAGTTTATAATTTTTGTGACCTAAAAGAAAAATAATTAAAAATAAACTTTAATAAAATAAATAAAAATAGCAACAATAATTATCTTGTTGTAAGTAGAAAAAAATAAAAAAATAAAGCAACAAAGAAAACAAAAAAAACAAATTTGAAAACTAATGGCACTAACAAAAAGTTTATAATTTTTTTGACCTAAAAAAATTAATTAAAAATAATCTTTAATAAAATAAATAAAAATAGCAACAATAAGTATTCTGTTGTAAGTAGAAACAAAATAAAATGAATACAGCAACAAAGAAAACAAAAAAAGTGCCACCTACCGGGCCCCCACGGCCTGAATACGACTAGAAACCCTACCATGGGCCAGGATTCAGGCCCGCAGGAGGCCTAGTAGGCCCACGGGCACACAGCATACGGTTAGACCCGAAAGCCTACAATTCAGAGGAGCTCGAGAGGGTGGGCGCATCAGCGCTTATAAATCACTCTCGAGCTCTCTCAGCTAGCGAGGTGGTACTAAAATTTTGACGCGGGGCAGCACAAGGCCTTTGGTCCCGGTTGGTGCCACCAACCGGGACTAAAGGGGTGCATTGGTCACGGTTCGTGGCACCAACCGGGACCAAAGGTCTCTTTTCAGCAACCCAAAGGGCGGGAAGCAGGCACCAACCGGGACCAAAGGCCTCTGCTTCCCGCCCTTTGGGCTGCTGAAAAGAGACCTTTGGTCCCGGTTGGTGGCACCAACCGGGACTAAAGGGAGGCATTAGTCCCGACTGGTGCCACCAACCGGGATTAAAGGCTTTGCTATATAAGATGACACTAAGGAAATTTTCACTTCTCATTCGCAGTTGCCCCCGACGACGCCGCCAGGCTGCCCCGACGCCGCCCGCCGCCCCCGCTGGCGCCGACGATGTTGACGAAGTTACTGCAGCAAGGCTTTGCCTAAACACCGCTATAGTATGACCGAGGTGGAATATGGTGGAGGGGGCACTGCACACGGCTGGGAGAGATCTCTGTGATCAACTTGTGTGTCTAGAGGTGCCCCCTGCCCCTGTATATAAAAGAGCAAGGGGGAGGCTGTCCGGCCCTTGTTGGCGCCGCCCCCTTCTCCTAGTAGGAGGGGAAAGGCAGGGAGAGAAAGAGAAGGAAAAGGGGGCGCGCTTCCTACCCTTGGACGGCCCCTCTCTCTTTCCCTTATGGCCCAACAAGGCCCATTAGCCCCCGGGGGTTCCGGTAACCACTCCGGTACTCCGGTAAAATCCCGATTTCACCCGGAACTATTCTGATGTCCAACTGTAGGCTTCCAATATATCAATCTTTATGTCTCGACCATTTCGAGACTCCTCGTCATGTCCGTGATCAAATCCAGGACACCGAACTACCTTCCGTACATAAAAACATATAAACTCATAAAACTGATCGTCACAGAACTTTAAGCGTGCGGACCGTACGGGTTCGAGAACTATGTAGACATGACCGAGACATGTCTCCAGTCAATAACCAATAGTGGAACCTGGATGTTCATATTGGTTCCTACATATTCTACGAAGATCTTTATCGATCAAACCGCACAACACTATAAGTTGTTATCTTTGTGTGATAGCCTGGCTTATTAGGGATGATAGACTACTCATATCAATAAGGAATTCCTTCTTTTCCGGGAGCCCATTCAGACAGAACTCCAAAGTTAAGCGTGCTCAGCTTGGAGTAGTGTCGGGATGGGTGACCGACCGGGAAGTTGCTCCTGGGTGCGCACGAGTGAGGACAAAGTGCGCAGAAAAGACTAGTATTGATCTGTGGGGCCAGTCTAGATCCCGCCAGGAGTAACGACCACCGGCGGGTGTGCCCGGGGTGTTACAGTTTGTCATCGGTATGTTACTTGCCCGAGATTCGATCGTCGGTATCTCAATACCTAGTTTCAATCTCGTTACCGGCAAGTCTCTTTACTCGTTCCATAATACATCATCTCGTAACTAACTCATTAGTTACCATGCTTGCAAGGCTTATAGTGATGTGTATTACCGAAAGGGCCCAGAGATACCTCTCCGGCAATCGGAGTGACAAATCCTAATCTTGATCTATGCCAAGTCAACAAGTACCATCGGAGACACCTGTAGAGCACCTTTATAATCACCCAGTTACGTTGTGATGTTTGGTAGCACACAAAGTGTTCCTCCGGTATACGGGAGTTGCATAATCTCATAGTCATAAGAACATGTATAAGTCATGAAGAAAGTAATAGCAGTAAACAAATGATCAAGTGCTAAGCTAACGGAATGGGTCAAGTCAATCACATCATTCTCCTAATGATGTGATCCCATTGATCAAATAACAACTCATGTCTGTTGTTAGGAAACTTAACCATCTTTGATCAATGAGCTAGTCAAGTAGAGGCATACTAGTGACACTATGTTTGTCTATGTATTCACACATGTATTATGTTTCCGGTTAATACAATTCTAGCATGAATAATACACATTTATCATGAAATAAGGAAATAAATAATAACTTTATTATTGCCTCTAGGGCATATTTCCTTCAAGAGATGCATCAAATAGTTCATTTGATGTGTTATGCAGATACTCTTCATGTGGGACATGTAAAAAAGAAAATCATTCTTACAAATTATGAAGTTCTGGAATGCTTGGATGGTTAGAGGTCTTGAATCGCCTATGGACGAAGGAAAACCTTCAAATTTGTGGTTGGCCTTACTGCATCCACAGTTTACATTTCATGCAAACAGGTGTGTCGCATAGTTACCCACCTTCGATTAATAGATTTGTCATTTTACTAAAATGGTTTTGCTCGCATGTGATATCGTCTTGGTGCGGTAAGCCTACCTTCAACATGAGCATGTGTTGATTGACATGTGTGCAAACATCATTAATTGGTGCTTGCATCCATTTCAAAATAATGATGCTCGTCAAGTGTGTGCACATTGCATATAATGCAACCTAGAAAAGCTAGTGTTTCCATGATTATTCTTATCTCGTTCAAGAATTGGAAGAGACATAATATGGGGTTTCCAATAACCTAAGTGATATATCTTCCATCCTCATGCAGAAGATTATGGAAGAACTTGACGTTTGGTTCGGCTGACGCTCAACATCTTTCTATTTGAATGAACAACCATAGCATGTCATTCATTGCCAAAAGGTGTTGAATGAAAAATCATGAGAGTAGGTTGTCTGTGTTAATATCACGTAATTAGGATTTTAGTGTTGTCATGAGTTGTATGAACATAACAGTCCAAGGAAATGGAAAGAAAGGTGGTCGAAGGACCCCTAAGAAAAAAGGGCAAAAACTAGGATGGTTTTGATTTTAAGTTGTTATTTTTGCTATGTGTTTAGTCATAGGGACGTCACACTATTAAGGTGCACAAAGAACAGACTAGGTAGAGATAAAGTTGGGATTCAAATTGACCAAATTCCTCCTAATAGAAATTGAGCACCTTATTCAAAATCCCCAATTGCAAGAGGCCAAATGAGCATATGAGGAAATTGAGCTCCTCCTCCACCAGATGGCACCCCGACAGTAATCCTTTAGCATGTCACTACTTTGGTACTAGTCCTCTTTCGAGATTTTTCAAGTGACTACAACTCGGAGCAAAGAGCGGTTCTTGAAATTGTGAAAAACGTGATTTGTTTTTGAAATTGTGAAAATTTTCTAAATGCAAACACATTTTGGAATTGTAAATATTTGAAAAACAAATCTGAATAGTTTTTAAAATAACTGGACATATTCGAAGAAACCCAGGAAAATTTGTAAAGAAATAAAAAAACGGACCGGAACCTTTGAGAAGATTCCCAAAACCAATAAAACCCGGACAGAAGAAGCTTCCCAAAACAGCGATAGCCATTGGCTAATCAGACTGGCCGATATGTCGCTCAGTGCATTACCACTGTGCGATTGGTGGACAATTGGATGTTATGACCGTCCAATGGGATTTGCCGACCTGGACTGGGAGGGACATGACGAATCAATGCTCATTAAATGAGTTGACAATGCTGAGCCATAGCATGAGCACAAATTGAAAGAGGATACGACGGTAATTTTGAAAGATATACATGAGCGGACGCTCATTAAATGAGTTGACAACAGTGGGCCATATCATGAGCACGCGTTGAAAGAGGATACAAAGGAAATATTGAAAGATATACATGAGCAGACACTCATTAAATGAGTTGACAACGGTGGGCCACAGCATAAGCACACGTTGAAAGTGGGTACGAGGGAAATATTGAGAGATATGCATGAGCAGACACAAATGCCGAAGAGATTGGACAAATCAGATTAACAGGACCATCTAAGAATAGGCTTGGACACAAATTTTTCAAAGTTTAAATTTTTAATAAAAGGTGTATAACCATAATTTTATCGAGTATTGTCATGTTTCATTTTGTTTCAAAGTTGAACGGTGGATCTATGCACACTATATAACATGCAGCATAGGAAAGCTTTTCTCACGACATGTGTACTTTAGAAGGTAATGTCGTGTTTTTAGCATGTAACACTTAAACTAACATGGGTTTTTAGCGAAATGCTAACTAGTGTATGTTTACTCACTAGTACAAAACAGGTATGGAGGCGGTTTTATCTACCGTCTTTAACCAACCAAAAAGAATACTCATATCATTTGAGATGGACGAGGAACCGCTTAGCTTCTCAATTGTGCTTGAATTAACAATTTACAATCTCCGTCGATTCTACCTAAGCAACCGACTCAAAAAGTTAGTAGCCTCCTTCGGCTATTAATTAGTTTGTATTTCTGCTAGGTTCCCGTGCAAATTGGATTGCAGTGAATAACATCAGGGCTGCAAGTCAAACGAGAAGTGGTGTTTCCAGACATATACCTATTTATGTTTTGCATCTAGACCTGCAATTTTTTTTAAAAGAAAACTTAAAGTGCAAACGCGCGGACACTAGGCTTATGGCGCGAACGAGTTGTGTTAATGGAGTTGCTAACGTCACCTGGATATGGATGGTGTAGCGCAGTACCTCCATTCTAAAATATATATATAACGTTTCAGTAGGCTAAACTAGCCTGCCAAAACGTGTTGTATTTTGGGATGGAGGTAGTACTTTAGATAGCTGCCTATAAAATGTTTCTGAAACTTTTCGTTGTCAGCAAAGACTGTAATGTCTGGCCAGTTTTAATCAAGAATTTGGGATATGCATCCCCTTAATATTGGTGTGTGTGTGTGTGTAATTCAATTTTAGTAATATCGACATATAGTTTTTTCAGTCAGAGCTTAATTTGTCGTTCCTAGCAAGGTGTACTGTTATGGTTCATATGACTTGAAGCGGTAATCACGGTTTTTAATTTCAGTTTTAGAAAAAAATCACCCCGAACCGAAATAAATGAAATTCACTGAATATTTTTGAGAACCGAAATCAGAAAAAAAATATTCAGTCGACTTCAATTAAACATTTGATTTTTTGAAAAAATATTTGAATTGTTGAGCACTACAGAATTGCTGAAAGATGTTGGCCAGAACATAGTTATTTTGTTGTCTGCTGAAATTCTGGGAATTTCATCGAAATCCCATTGAAAGTGAAAACCATGGCGGTAATGCAGGTTGACAGGAGCAATCAAGCTGACTTACTAGAATTTTTTTATCAAGTTTTAGTTTGTTGATTCATTGGCAGTACAGATCCATTTACAGGCCCGACAATGTTCTAACTACAACGTCGAGATCCCCTGGGAATGAATTGGAGAGCTAGCGCTATACCCGTGCAAGGCATGGAATATATATTGGTCTGCTTGGAGTCTGAAGTCCGTGCTACTACACAGAGAGCATCATTTGCTTGACACTAGCTAGGTAGTAGTGTGTATCGGTTGACAGTGTCATTTTAGTATGGTTATCATTTACTCCTATATAGCTGCATGTAAAATGCTTTTGAAATATTCTATTGCCACTTGTTAGCAAGACCGTAATGTCTTTTTCAATTGATAATTTGGGATATGCATCCCCTTAATATTGGGGTGTGGGTAATTAAACTTTAGTAATACCAACATATAGTTCTTTCAGTCGGAGCTTAATTTGTAGCTCCTATTAAGGTGTATTGTTAATGTTTATACGATTTATTACTTGCAGTAATCATGGTTTTCAATTTGAGTTTCAGATGAATTTCAGCGCCAACTGAAATATCCATGATTTCGGTTTGCATTTCGGCCAAATGACCGAAATTTTCACTTGAATTTAATTGAATTTTTGAATTTTTGGAAAATAATTGAATTCCTATGCACTACTGGAATTGCTGAAATATTTTGGCCGAAATGTAATTATTTTAGTGTCCATTGAAATTCGGTGAATTTCATCGAATTGTCATTGAATGTGAAAACCATGGCAGTAATGCAGGTTGACGGGAGCAATCAAGCTGTCTTACTAGAAATTTCTTATCGAGTTTTAGGTTGTTGATTCATTAGCAGTATAGGTCCATCTACAGGCCGGACTATGTTCCTACTACATCATACTGTGGTTGTTGGTTTGGCAAGCTCTTCATGCGCCAATACAGGAACTCACTTGAGCTCACAAAAAGAGAAACAGGAACTCACTTGCTGCACATCCAAGAGTTTTGGTTCAGTTTGCACTTGTTATGCTACTGTACTCAATTGCACAATCTAGTTAGATCGGAAAATCTTCTAGTCCTAGTAAGCAAAAGAAAACCACCACTCTTAAAAAAAGCTTGCTGGCCCAATTATTATATCTAAAAATAAAAAAATAAAAAGCCACGGAAATGCCAAGCATAGCTTTTGAGTCGCCATGGAAGAAATAAGAGTATAGTTTACTGTAGGTCGAGCTACATGGTACCCTTTATTTTACCCATCCGTTTCTGCACCGTGATCCATGCAGTTGTCTTTTTTCTCTCTCAAACGAAGCAACATGTAAACTTCAAACTTTCCAGGAAGACAAAACATTCTATCTACACCATGGGAAAAAATTCGGATTTTTTCATGCATTTTAAATGCTTAAAATAGTTTTTAAAATAAAAAAGTCTCATTTTGTATATCTATGTCAAATAAAAAATCATGAAAGTTTTTCACATATTCGAGTCCTAAAGTTTGTTTGATTTGCAAAGTTTGAAGTCCATATGTTGTTTCGTTTGAGAGAAAAAAAAAAGAAGTTTTTATATTGTAAGTTAGTTGGAGAGCACACATCTCAAAGCAATATTGGAGGAATGAGGATAAGGGGTTCTACGTAGCTCAACCTCCACAGGAATTTTGTGAAGAAAAATAAGTGTTCTTGGCTTGACCACCTTAGAACAGCCACCATTAGTTAATGGGACATTTACATCTATGCACTTAACTCGAGCCCACTACTCAGTTTTGCCCTTAATTTTTAGGTATGCTCAGTTTTACCCCTCAGCCGTGGCGTGGCCAGTCTATGAAGGAATTAAGAATCTGCTTCCGATGGAGTCGGTCATTTACATCTCTCCAATTATAGTATCCAAGATATAGCAGCAGAAGAAACCTGTAAACCAGGAAGAGATATATGGAGCTTTAATTCGCTGCTTCAAACAAACGGCTCCTCCCTCCTGATGCACTATACATACGGCTTGACGGTGAGGACCTTGCTCAGCATCCAATTCCACCACACCACGACGGTGTCGTGGGCCGCCCAGCATCCTCCCTGCAACGCCGTCGCAGGGTGCCAGCGCCATGCATGGATCCAAAGAACTGGCGGTTCCATGGTCCGGTTAAGCAGGAGGGAGGTTCCTCACAGCCGCCGGTGAGGGGCGTACCGCCGCCGGCGTCGGACTCGGAGGGAAAGTACCAGTGCACCAAGTGCCCCAGGAAGTTCCCCACCCCACAATCCCTTGGCGGCCACATGTCGTCCCACGGCAAGGCCAACAGGGTCGCCGAAGCGCAGCAGCGACTCGACGGGCTCGCCGTCGCCCCGGCCATTGACAACATCATGGCGCCGACCGTAGCCCCGGCGCCTCTAGCCGTAGCCGTGGTTGATCTCACCATAGCCCCGGCGCCTCTTGTCGCAACCGCGATTGATCTCAACATAGCCCAGCCGCCTCCGGCCGCAGATGCGGTGGTGCCGCTGGCAGCCCCAAACCCAAATGGGGTTCCCAGGGATTCGATCTCAACGTCGAGATCCCCTGGGAATGAATCGGAGAGCTAGCGCTATACCCTTGCCAGCCATGGAATATATACTAGCATAGCCCGCGCGGCGACACGCCGCGCCTATTGATACGTTTTGTGAAAAACAATATTGAACTTTATATATAATTATTTGATTAGTTATTCAGTTTTTGCTTGCTCATTTTATTTTTTCATGTTATGGTGTATGTATAAAATCATATTGATACGAAGCCTGGAATCTGTATTGAATGATAAGAGTTGACAAAGGGCAGATTCTTCCATAGATCATAGCGTCCTTGTTCAACTGCTCGCTGGATGTGTGCTCATGATGAAATCGATACTTTATGTTGAAATTGCATACGTGGTAAAAGGAAGACTCATGTGTACATGTTGGATTCAGTTTGCAGTCATCTCCATGGAATGAGACAACCAGTACTAACAGAACTTAACTTCCACTGTTTTTCACACCATGAAACCAACTGTTGCTCCTTAAATATGTGAAGCATCAAGCTAGTCATGCATCTCCACTATTCTTCAGCGAGAAGACAACAGAAAATAAACCTATCCTGTTTGGTGATACATATCCTGAGAAAGTAGGTTTTTCCAAACAAGTAGGCGTGTCAAAAAATATGGCAAGACCAACTTTCAAATACTCTGGTACTTTTTTTTTTCAAACTCACCCAACCTCTGGTACTTCACTGCAAAGTCCATTGGCATGAATTGCAATTAAAAGCATATTTCCTTCATTTTCTTGAAAATGTGACTGATTGTACTGGGCATGGAGAAGGGATGTGCAAATAACACAAGGCTGGATAATACAATAGCATCATTGTAATCTGAAGAAATAAACTGGGGATTAACACAAATAGCAGCCTTCTCCTCCATCCATAACTTTTTGTAAGACGTTTTAGAGTCCATGACAATGTCAGAAAACATCGTCTATTACGTTATAGAGTAAGTACTATCGATGTTAAGCAAGAAAGTCTGCTATGTGACCTTGAAACGTAAACATAAATCAGAGAAAGGCCATACAGTCCAAGTACTGTTACATACAAAAATCAACATGAGCTACAATATAAAGAATATTTCCTTCAGTTTCAAGGAAGTGTCACTAACTGTATATATGCAGTATAGTAAAAAGACCTAATTAATATGCAATTTCCATACAGCAGAGTTGCATTGTATCAATATCGAAGAAGTGTCAACCAACTTTCAAGGAACATTTCAGTTCACAGTAAAGTTGCATTGTATCAATAACCAGGCTATCTCCCACAGATAGTACAAATCGGATTCGTTCTCATATTGCTTGAACACCTGTTATTCTTGAACAATAAGGAAATTTTAGCTAAGTAGCATTTGTGAAGATATATAAATTGGATAACACCATCACGTAACTTTGGCTAGCTTATTAGATAACCATGTATGGGACTATAAAAACATAAATCATGCAAAAATAAAGCTCGTACTTCTACAGGCTACAATGTACTACCATCAAAACAAAGGGATGTGAAGTATCACGAAGAAAATCAATGTGCACTACAGTTTTATGGTTTCAACTTTAAAAGCATATCAACTAATATGAGGGATAATTAGCATCACAAAGTCCAAACCACGCAGGACACCTCGAGTTAACGTTCAACAATCACTGTAAACAACATTACAGCGTGCCAATTGTCAACACTTGGCAATTTGGTTTTTGCCAAATCAGAACTAATTGGACATAAGAAAAGGTCCACGATATAACTTAAAAAATATAATTCAAACAGTGATTATCAGAAAAAATAGTAACCAAAGAAAGTGAGGCAAGAATGACAATACATCAGAATGACAGAAATTGATACTCCAAAAAAGGTACTGAGGTAGTACAGCACTAATAAGGATGGGTAATGATTAAGAAAATATAAAATTTGAATGAGCAACTACTCCACATTACTTGATTACTTCAGTGAATCCTGAAATAAAATGACCCTTGAAAGCAAGAAAAAACTAATTATTTAGAGCTTCTACAACACTTAAATATGGTTTCCAGCGGATGGATAGACATACACCTGTTTCGCTTACACGTCAGACTCCTCAGAATTTTGCATTATATTGCTCTCATTAACAAACTTAAGACTTGAAGTTTCCAACCTACAAACCAAAACATGATACGATCTGTAAGAAATCCATTTACTTGAATTTTAATTAGCAGATTTACAAATTGAACTTAAGAGTTTGATAGCATAAAGATTTGCTACAGACATGCTTGTGTATGTTAGGATCCAACAAAAACCAAAGGGAACACATCACATCACTGTCCAGAAAATCTAAGTTAACAAATTAACAGCATACCATCAACAGTGGAGTGCTTCTCCTCAATGGCATATCCAAATTTAGTGTTAGCATTGTCATATTCAAGTTTAGTATTACCATTGTGGTTGCATCTGATTATCATCTTACCATGTCGAAACAGGTATCACACACAACCGCTCAGTATATTCAGTTGGTTAGTGAAATCTTTTATCAGTGTGACAATACTAAAATGCCCATTTATTGATCTGCTGTAGTCATACCTATGTCAAACAGTCCATTCTACCCTTCTATCGTTTCTCAACTATGCTAAATAAAACAACCAAGCTATATAGCAGTACATCCTAACCACAAAAAAGAACTTGCTAATTATTGCGACGTGTCATAATACCTCAAGGTGTTATAGTGTTAAAGTTCTGTATAAGACACCTTGTTCTAATAGTAATATTGGATTGAGGTGGCACACACGAGGGAGGGGGCGAGAGAGAGAGAGAGAGAGAGAGAGAGAGAGAGAGAGAGAGAGAGAGAGAGAGAGAGAGAGAGAGAGATTGTTACCGAGACATATTGAGTTACCATTCTTACGTCCTTGCCAATTCTCGAGCTGTGGAGCAGCTGCGGGTTATTGTGTTGAGCGCCTTGTGGTTGTGGTATATGGAGCGATGATCACAAAGTTAGGATAGTGTGGCCTGAGCTACCTTCTCTTCAGTCGATGCTTATGTTGGGACAAGATTGTCATCGGAGATGTACGTCCGGGATTGCAATTGTCATTGTAGCCTTGGAGTATCCATTTTGATCCATGCTTAGATGATGCTGTGTTGACACTCATAAAAGGCCCACGGCTTGTAGGCTTGTAGCAGCACATGGTTTGGCATGGGGACAATGATCTGCTGCTGCTCATATGAAGCAAGGCAAGTAAGAATAAAAAAGGATGTTTACCTAATGCACAGATGCTCGTACAAATGCAAGATAGCACTGTTGAGTTTTTTTTACATAATGGTGTCCATCGACCATCGTCATGGTGTTGTATGCTGTCAGTATGGCAAGTCATTTTCTCCTGCAGCCTGGTCAGCACTATGCCAGAAATTATAGGGCAAGATCAACTGCATTTGCCAGAATTTATAGTGCAAGATAGACTAAAATTTCAGCTATCAGTCTGCACCATGCTAGAATTTATACAGCAAGATCGACTAAATTTCATCTATAAAGTTATTAGCTTAACATCCAATTACACATTATGACAACATGCAGCATGCTCACTATATGATATCAACATCCCAAAACCAAAGCTTTGTTGCCCTCCTTTTCTCCAAGGTCTCAAAATATGGGTTTAAGATGGTAACAACCAACCACACACCGGTCAATAAAATGAGCCATAACAAAGCCATACCATACTAAACCATAGCTAGCTGGTCATAATTTGCAATGTCGCGTATCATTTAAACACAGAGGAAATAGAAGAAAATTATAGAGCAGAGGAAACCCTCGACGGGAAGGGAAAGTTAGATTCTGCAAACAGCAGCGTCAAAAAAGATTCTGCAAACAGGAATCAAGCCAAGCTAACTGAACATGTGAACAGATGAATTTCATTAATTTTCAGTGCTACTATTGATGGCGAAAGAAAAATGTCAGTCAACAGAGATAGTACATGTAGTATTGAAGAGAAACATAAATAATCTAAAATCCTATAGTCGATCGACATTTTGGTCCTTTACAAATGCAGAAAAAATATATCCTATCATGTCCCACAGGCTATAGTTGTCAGAAAACCCGACTCGGAAAACACACTCCTATATTACTATATATAAACGGGAACAACAAGTAAATAGTTATAATCCGTAGTGGATGAATACAAAAGAGATACATGTATTGCAAGGTGCATCAGTACTTCAAAATAATCATTTTTTACCTGAGAGCTTGTGTGGTTTCTCAAAAAGGCAACCAACATCCATTACTCAAACATTATTGCAGCGTCTTCCATCCTAGTAGGACTCACTGAATGTTAAAGTATTCCTTTTGTTCATAGACTTTGTATAGGAAAGTGACCAGATATCCCATCGAATCACTTGTGTATAAATTCGGTTGGGAATGTCCTGATTTTCCTTGATTCTCAAGGCTTGTATATCTTATCTATTGGTAATACAATCCGCCCTTGAAGAGGCGTGACTTACAGCCATATTCACTTGTTTTTCTCTGAAGATCACACACTGGAAGAGAATATCAAAGGGATGAATTAAGGGCGAGGTTGAAATAACAACAACAAATGATCACTGACGGTACGTTACTAACTGGAAAAAAAAGAGCACTGAGAAAAAAAATGCGATCAGTTACCTACTCATTAGACAACTGCCATGTCCTATGTATGTCCTTATACCTGCACAATGGATGATGAGAGAGAACTGATGTTCAGCAGTTACATTAACACGTGCAAATCAGGAAGGACTGACAGAATTTTTCAGCAAGAAATGAAATCCCTTGTAGCGTAACTGAAACCATCTCCACAATGAAAGGGGGCGTCCTCCATAACTCCATGATTGGTCCGGAAGCCACAGCTGATTCAACATCGTCAACTCAGTGGATCCGCACGGGAATAGCAGCGACTGTGCGGCAGCCTGGAAGACGCCGTCAATCCTGGGGCTGTTGCGGATGGCCGGCGGCTGTGAAGGGGCTGGACCCGTGAGACAACATCGAGGTGCTCGCGAGAGGGGATGAGGGGAGGAGACATACCTGCTTGAGACGGCGGGAACCACTGGGTCTCTTTCCCGTCATGGATTTGGTCGCCATCACGCCATATAGATTGGATCCGGCTGCCGCGCCTTGGTTGGAGTAGCTGGCTGGAGGAGGGTGGAGAAGCCGGGCCGGAAGGACGTGCGGCAGCTGCGTGCGGCACCAGTTTGGTTGCGCACAGGGGAGATGGAGGGGACGGCGCGACCGCAGGGACGGGGACTCCGGCCTCCGGGAGGTGGCCGAGATGACGGGCATGGGTGGGCGAGGAAGACGGGCGTGGATTGGGGGACTCGATCTGAGGGAAGCAATTTATAGGAGCAAAACAGCGGTGAAGCGGCGAGAGGTGATTACACGGGATCCTTCGAGAGACCAAATGAAATATCGCTAGAGGAGAAATACTGACCAAAGAGCATAACCGCTTCACTCTAGGCGTGTCAGGGCAAAAATTCCAACATGACAGCGACAACAACACGCAACGAAAATGATCGACGCAAAAGAAGCACAGCCTGCCCCACATGCAGTAAAAAAAACACTAAGCCAATCAAAGCGATCGCTACACTCGTTCAAAAAATTTGAAACAAATAACTTAACACACAAGGCATTTGTACACCCCCGTGTACCAAACAAATAGCACGTGCCACAACCATAATTCATCATGGGTCATTTTCATCCAAGTGTATGAATATTAGAGCGAAAACCTTGCCAGATATAGAGGCTTGGGTATATTGGTCTGTTCTGGAGTCTGGAGTCCGTGCTACCACACAGCAAGCATCATTTGCTTGATCTTAGCTAGGTAGTGGTGTGCATGGGTTGAGTGTCATTTTAGTTTTTTTTTATCATATATTTCCTCCGTCACAAAATTAGTGTCTTTGATTTAGTTCAACTTTAGGATGGAGGAAAGTTTTACTAGATCAAAGACATTTATTTTGGGACAGAGGAAGTATCAGATATAGCTGCATGTAAAATGCTTCTGAAACATTCTATTGTCAGCAAGACTGTAAAGTTTGGCTAGTTTTAATTGAAAATTTGGGATATGTGTCCCCTTAATATTGGTGTGTGTCAGTGGTGTATCTATGTAATATCAACATATAATTCTTTCAGTCAAATCTTAATTTGTCGCTCCTAGTAAGGTGTACTGTTAATGTTCATACGATTTCTTACTCGCGGTGATGCAGATTGACTGGGGGAATCAACCTGACTTACTCGAATTTTTTTATCGAGTTTTAGTTTGTCGGTTCATTAGCAGTACAGATTCATTAACATGCCCGAGTATGTTCCAACACAGGAACTAAAAAAAAAACTACAACGTACTTATGTTTGCTGTTGTTGGTTTGGCAAACTCTTCATGCACCAACACAGGAACTCACTTGAGCTCACAAAAAGAAACCCAGGAGCTCACTTGCAGCGAATCCAAGAGTTTTGGTTGAGTTTGCAGTTGTTATATGCTACTGCACTCAACTACACAATCTAGTTAGATTGGAAAATATTGTAGTTCTAGCAAGGAAAAGAAAACCACAACTATTAAAAAAAGTTTGCAGAACCAATTATTATATCTATAAATAAAAAATATAAAAAGTCACTGAAATGCCAAGAATAGTTTTTGAGTTGCCATGGAAGAAATAAGTGTTCTTGGCTTGACCACCTCAGATCATCCACAATTAGTTAATGAGTTTGCTTCGGTAACCCCCCCCCCCCCCCCCCCCCAACATCTTTAGAAAACTTTTCAGAATTCTATTTGGATTAAAGTTGGAGATTAGAAGTTACCCCTTCAATAAAAAAAGATTAGATTGTTCTGTTCTCTTGTTTTATCCATTGGGAGAGTATATGGATTCGAATTAGTTCATAGTGAATGTACGAGAAAACTCTTTTTAAGTAACTTTAAGATTCGTGTAAGCTTTTAAGGGGTTGTACTAAAGCAATAGGTTGTTTACCTTTTCACCACTGTTAGGTCTTAGCAGGCCGCTTCCGCGTACAAACGCACAACACTTTAGGGCATTTGATCGTGTGTTCCGCGGGTACTCTTTATATCAGACATGTAAAAAAGCACATCATTCTTACAAATTGTGAAGTTCTGGAATGGTTGGATGGTTAGAGGTCTTGAATCACCTGTGGATGAAGGACAGCCGTCAAATTTGTGGTTGGCCCTACCGCATGCATGGTTTACATTTCATGCAAACGGAAGTGCCACATGGTTAGCCACCTTCAATTAATAGATTTTCTGTTTTACTAAAAGGGTTTTGTTCACACTTGATGTCGTGTTGGTGCGGTAAACCTACCTTCAACATGAGCATGTGTCGATGCACATATGTGCAAACATCATTAATTCTTTCTTGCATCGGTTTCAAAAGTAATGATGCTTGTCGAGTGTGTGCACATTGCATATAATACAACCTAGAAAAGCTAGTGATTCCATGATTGTTCTTATCTCGTGCAAGATTTGGAAGAGAAATAATATGGGTTTCCGATAACCTAACTGTATGTCTTCCATCCTCATGCAAAAGATTACGGAAGAACTTGACGTTTGGTTCGGCTGACGCTCGACATCTCTCTATTTTAATGAACAACCATGGCATTTTAATGAACAACCATAGCATGTCATTGATTGCCAAATGCGTTAAATGAAAATTCATGGGCATATTTTCCCAGAGTAGGTTGTCTGTATTAACGTAATTAGGATTTTCATGTTGTGCATGTGTTGTATGAATATAGCAGTCCCAAGGAAATAGAAAGAAAGGTGGTAGGAGAACCCCTAAGCAAAAAGGGTAAAAACTAGGATGATTTTTATTTTAAGTTGTTATTTTCTCTATGTGTTTAGTCATAGGGATGTCACACTATTAAGGTTCCCAAAAAATAGACTAGGTAGAGATGAAGTTGGGATTCAAATTGACCAAACTCCCCCTAATAGAAATTGAGCATCTTCTAGAAGATCCTCAACTGCGAGAGGCCCAATGAGCATACGAAGAGTCCACCAGATGGCATCCGGACCTTGGCACTGGGACGGAGGAAAATTGTACTAAATCAAAGATACTTATTTTGGGACGGAGGAAGTACTAGATAGCTGCATGTAAAATGCTTCTGAAACATTCTATTGTCAGCAAGACTATAATGTCCGGCTAGTTTTAAGAATTTGGGATATGCGTCCCCTTAATATTGGTGTGTGTGTGTCTATGTAATGTTGACATATAATTCTTTCAGACAAAGTTTAATTTGTCGCTCCTAGTAAGGTGTACTGTTAACATTCATACGATTTGTTCCTCGCGGTAATGCAGGTTGACTGGAGCAAGCAAGCTGACTTACTCGAAATTTCATATCGAGTTTTAGTTTGTTGATTCAATATGTTGGGTAACGTTGCAGAAAACAAAAAAAATTCCTACGTTTCACCAAGATCAATCTATGGAGTCAACTAGCAACGAGAGGAGAGTGCATCTACATACCCTTGTAGATCGCGAGTGGAAGCGTTCAAGAGAACGGGGTTGATGGAGTCGTACTCGCCGTGATCCAAATCACCGATGACCAAGTGCCGAATGGACGGCACCTCCGCGTTCAACACACGTACTGAGCAGATGACGTCTCCTCCTTCTTGATCCAGCAAGGGGGAAGGAGAGGTTGATGAAGATCCAGCAGCACGACGGCGTGGTGGTGGATGCAGCAATGATCGCAGCAGGGCTTCGCCGAGCTTCTGCGAGAGGGAGAGGTGTAGCAGGGGAGAGGGAGGCGCCAAGACTTGAGGTGTGGCTTCCCTCCCTCCCTCCCCCCCCCCCTTTATATAGGACCCCTAGGGGGGTGCGCCGGCCCTAGGAGATGGGATCTCCTAGGGGGGCGGCGGCCAAGGGGGTGGAGTAACCCCCCCCCCCCCCCCAAGGCAAGTGGAGGCGCCCCCTCCCCTAGGGTTCCCAACCCTAGGCGCATGGGGGGGGCCAAGGGGGGCGCACCAGCCCACCAGGGGCTGGTTCCCCTCCCCACTTCAGCCCATGGGGCCCTCCGGGATGGGTGGCCCCACCCGATGGACCCCCGGGACCCTTTCGGTGGTCCCAGTACAATACCGATGACCCCCGAAACTCTCCTGATGGCCGAAACTGCACTTCCTATATATAATTCTTCACCTCCGGACCATTCCGGAACTCCTCGTGACGCCCTATATATTCTTCACCGAACCTTAAGTGGGGAGGGGAATCATACCGATAGACAAAGGGAATTGTATACGGGATTGATTAAGTCCTTGACATCGTGGTTCATCCGATCAGATCATCATGGAACATGTGGGAGCCAACATGGGTATCCAGATCCCGCTGTTGGTTATTGACCGGAGAACGTCTCGGTCATGTCTGCATGTCTCCCGAACCCGTAGGGTCTACACACTTAAGGTTCGATGATGCTAGGGTTATAAAGGAAGTTTGTATGTGGTTACCGAATGTTGTTCGGAGTCCCGGATGAGATCCCGGACGTCACGAGGAGTTCCGGAATGGTCCGGAGGTAAAGATTTATATATGGGAAGTCCTGTTTTGGTCACCGGAAAAGTTTCGGGGTTTATCGGTAACGTACCGGGACCACCGGGAGGGTCCCGGGGGTCCACCAAGTGGGGCCACCTGCCCCAGGGGGGCCACATGGGCTGTAGGGAGTGCTCCTTGGCCTACATGGGCCAAGGGCACCAGCCCCACTAAGGCCCATGCGCCTAGGAGGTGGAGAGGGGGCAAACCCTAAGGGGATATGGGCCTTAGGGCCCATATTGGTGCGCCTCCCTCTCCCATCCCCTCTTGGCCACCCCCTTGTTCCCCATCTAGGGCTGCCGCCCCCCCTAGGGGTGGGAACCCTAGAGGGGGCGCAGCCCTCCCCTTCCCCTATATATATGAGGCCTAGGGGGCTGCCCACACACGGATCAAATCTCTCTTGGTGCAGCCCTGCGTCTCTCCTTCCTCCTCTTCTGTGGTGCTTAGCGAAGCCCTGCAGGATAGACACGCTCCTCCATCACCACCACGCCGTTGTGCTGCTGCTGGATGGAGTCTTCCTCAACCTCTCCCTCTCCCCTTGCTAGATCAAGGCATGGGAGACGTCACCGGGCTGTACGTGTGTTGAACGCGGAGGTGTCGTCCGTTCGGCACTTGGTCATCGGTGATTTGGATCACGACGAGTACGACTCCATCAACCCCGTTCACTTGAACGCTTCCGCTTAGCGATCTACAAGGGTATGTAGATGCAACTCTCCTTCCCCTCGTTGCTGGTCTCTCCATAGATAGATCTTGGTGACACGTAGGAAAATTTTGAATTTCTGCTACATTCCCCAACAGTGGCATCATGAGCTAGGTCTATTGCGTAGATTCTATGCACGAGTAGAACACAAAGTAGTTGTGGGCGTTGATATTGTCCAATCTGCTTACCGTTACTAGTCCAATCTTGTTTCGACGGCATTGTGGGATGAAGCGGCCCGGACCAACCTTACACGTACGCTTACGTGAGACCGGTTCCACCGACAAACATGCACTAGTTGCATAAGGTGGCTGGCGGGTGTCTGTCTCTCCCACTTTAGTCGGATCGGATTCGATGAAAAGGGTCCTTATGAAGGGTAAATAGCAATTGGCATATCACGTTGTGGTCTTTGCGTAGGTAAGAAACGTTCTTGCTAGAAACCCATAGCAGCCACGTAAAACATGCAAACAACAATTAGAGGACGTCTAACTTGTTTTTGCAGGGTATGCGATGTGCTGTGATATGGCCAAAGGATGTGATGAATGATATATGTGATGTATGAGATGATCATGTTCTTGTAATAGGAATCACGACTTGCATGTCGATGAGTATGACAACCGGCAGGAGCCATAGGAGTTGTCTTAATTTATTTATGACCTGCATGTCAACATAAACGTCATGTAATTACTTTACTTTATTGCTAACCGTTAGCTGTAGTAGTAGAAGTAATAGATGACGTGACAACTTCAAGAAGACACGATGATGGAGATCATGATGATGGAGATCATGGCGTCGTGCCGGTGACAAGATGATCATGGAGCCCCAAGATGGAGATCAAAGGAGCTATATGATATTGGCCATATCATGTCACTATTATTTGATTGTATGTGATGTTTATCATGTTTATACATCTTGTTTACTTAGAACAGCGGTAGTAAATAAGATGATCCCTTACAACAATTTCAAGAAGTGTTCTCCCCTAACTGTGCACCGTTGCTAAAGTTCGTCGTTTCGAAGCACCACGTGATGATCGGGTGTGATAGATTCTAACGTTCACATACAACGGGTGTTGACGAGCCTAGCATGTACAGACATGGCCTCGGAACACATGCAAACACTTAGGTTGACTTGACGAGCCTAGCATGTACAGACATGGCCTCGGAACACAGAAGACCGAAAGGTTGAGCATGAGTCGTATAGAAGATACGATCAACATGAAGATGTTCACCGACGTTGACTAGTCCGTCTCACGTGATGATCGGACACGGCCTAGTTGACTCGGATCATGTAATCACTTAGATGACTAGAGGGATGTCTATCTGAGTGGGAGTTCATAAGATGAACTTAATTATCCTGAACATAGTCAAAAGGATTTTGCAAATTATGTCGTAGCTCACGCTATAGTTCTACTATTTAGATATGTTCCTAGAGAAAAATTAATTGAAAGTTGATAGTAGCAATTATGCGGACTAGGTCCGTAGACTGAGGATTGTCCTCATTGCTTCATAGAAGGCTTATGTCCTTAATGCACCGCTCAGTGTGCTGAACCTCGAACGTTGTCTGTGGATGTTGCGAACATCTGACATACACGTTTTGATAACTACATGATAGTTCAGTTAAACGGTTTAGAGTTGAGGCACCAAAGACGTATTGAAACGTCGCGAAACATATGAGATGTTTTGAGGGCTGAAATTGGGATTTCAAGCTCGTGCCCACGTCAAGAGGTATAAGACCTCCGACGATTTTCTTAGCCTGCAAACTAAGGGAGAAAAGCTCAATTGTTGAGCTTGTGCTCAGATTGTCTGAGTACAACAATCATTTGAATCGAGTGGGAGTTAATCTTCCAGATAAGATAGTGATGTTTCTCCGAAGTCATTACCACCAAGCTGCTAGAGCTTCGTGATGAACTATAATATATCAGGGACATATATGATGATCCTTGAGATATTCGCGATGTTTGACACCACGAAAGTAGAAATCAAGAAGGAGCATCAATTGTTGATGGTCAGTGAAACCACTAGTTTCAAGAAGGGCAAGGGCAAGAAGGGATACTTCATGAAACGGCAATTCAGCTGCTGCTCTAGTGAAGAAACCCAAGGTTGAACCCAAACCCGAGACTAAGTGCTTCTGTAATAAGGGGAACAGCCACTGGAGCAGAACAACCCTAGATACTTGGAAGATGAGAAGGCTGGAAAGGTCGGTAGAAGTATATTGGATATACATTATGTTAATGTGTACTTTACTAGTACTCCTAGTAGCACCAGGGTATTAGATACCGGTTCGGTTGCTAAGTGTTAGTAACTCGAAATAAAAGCTACGGAATAAACGGAGACTAGCTAAAGGTGAGCTGACGATATGTGTTGGAAGTGTTTCCAATGTTGATATGATCAAACATCGCACGCTCCCTCTACCATCGAGATTTGTGTTAAACTTAAATAATTGTTATTTGGTGTTTGTGTTGAGCATAGACATGATTGGATTATGTCTATCGCAATACGGTTATTCATTTAAGGAGAATAATGGTTACTCTGTTTATTTGAATAATACCTTCAATGGTCTTACACCTAAAATGAATGGTTTATTGAATCTCGATCGTAGTGATACACATGTTCATGCCAAAAGATAGTAATAATAGTACCACCTACTTGTGGCACTGCCACGTAAGTCATATCGGTATAAAAACGCATGAAGAAGCTCCATGTTGATGGATCTTTGGGCTCACTCATTTTTGAAAAGTTTGAGACATGCGGACGATGTCTATTGGTGTATATGCATGAAGAAACTCCATGCAAATGGACCGTTTTGTACTCACTTGATTTTGAATCACTTGAGACATGCAAATCATACCACATGGGCAAGATGACTGAAAGTCTCTGTTTCAGTAAAATGGAACTAGAAAGCAACTTGTTGGAAGTAATACATTTTGATGTGTGCAGTCCAATGAGTGCTGAGGCATGTAGTGGATATCGTTATGTTCTTACTTCACAGATGATTTGAGTAGATGTTGAGTATATTTACTTGATGAATCACGAGCCTGAATTATTGAAAGGTTCAAGTAATTTCAGGGTGAAGTTGAAAGATCGTCGTGACAAGAGGATAAAGTATCTATGATATGATCATAGAGATGAATATCTGAATTACGAGTTTGGCATAGAATTAAGACATTGTGGAAATTGTTTCACAACTGATACAGCCTGGAACACCATAGTGTGATGGTGTGTCCGAACATCATAACTGCACCCTATTGGATATGATGCATACCATGATGTCTCTTATCGAATTACCACGATAGTTTATGGGTTAGGCATTAGAGACAACCACATTCACTTTAAATAGGGCACCACGTAATTCCGATGAGATGACACCGTATGAACTGTGGTTTAGAGAAACCTAAGCTGTCATTTCTTAAAAGTTTGGGGCTGCGACGCTTATGTGAAAAAGTTTCAGGCCGATAAGCTCGAACCCAAAGCGGGTAAATACATCTTCATAGGACACCCAAAATAGTTGGGTATACCTCCTGTCTCAGATTCGAAAGCAATAAATGATTGTTTCTAGAATCAGGTCCTTTCTCGAGGAAAAGTTTCTCTCGAAAGAATTGAGTGGGAGGATGGTGGAAACTTGATGAGGTTATTGAACCGTCTCTTCAACTAGTGTGTGACAGGGCACAGGGAGTTGTTCCTGTGGCACCTACACCAATTGAAGTGGAAGCTTATGATAGTGATCATGAAACTTCAGATCAAGTCACTACCAAACTTCGTGGGATGACAAGGATGCCTACTACTTCAGAGTGGTACGTAATCCTGTCTTGGAAGTCATGTTGCTAGACAACAATGAACCTACGAGCTATGGAGAAGCGATGGTGGGCCTGGATTCCGATAGATGGCTCGAGGCCATAAAATCCGAGGTAGGATCCATGTATGGAAACAAAGTGTAGACTTTGATAGAACAGCTCGATGGTCGTGAGGCTGTTGAGTATAGATGGATTTTAAAAGGAAGACGGACAATGATGGTAAGTATCACCATTAAGAAAGCTCGACTTGTCGTTAAGATGTTTTTCCGAGAAGTTCAAGGAGTTGACTACGATGAGACTTTCTCACTCGTAGCGATGCTAAGAGTCTGTTGGAATTATATTAGCGATTACTGCATTATTTATGAAATCTTGCAGATAGGATGTCAAAAAACATAGTTTCCTCGACTATTTTCTAAGGAAAGGTTGTATGTGATACAACCGGAAGGTTTTGTCAATTCTGAAAGATGCTAATAAGTATGCAAAGCTCCAGCAATCCTTCTAAGGACTGGAGTAAGCATCTCGGAGTTGGAATGTATGCTTTGATGATGATCAAAGATTTTGGGTTTATACAAAGTTTATGAGAAACTTGTATTTCCAAAGAAGTGAGTGGGAGCACTATAGAATTTCTGATGAATATATGTTGTTGACATATTTTTAATCAGAAATGACGTAGAATTTCTGGAAAGCATATAGGGTTATTTGGAAAGTTTTTTTCAATGAAAACCTGGATTAAGCTACTTGAACATTGAGCATCAAGATCTATGAGGATAGATCAAAACGCTTAATAGTACTTTCAAATGAGCACATACCTTGACATAATCTTGAAGGTGTTCAAGATGGATCAGTCAAAGAAGGAGTTCCTGCCTGAGTTGTAAGGTATGAAGTTAAGACTTAAAGCTCGACCACGGCAGAATAGAAAGGACGAAGGTCGTCCCCTATGCTTAAGACATAGGCTCTACAGTATGCTATGCTAAGTACCGCACCTGAAGTGTGCCTTGCCATGAGTCAGTCAAGGGGTACAAGAGTGATCCAAGAATGGATCACAGTAGAGCGGTCAAAGTTATCCTTAGTAACTAGTAGACTAAGGAATTTTTCTCGATTATGGAGGTGGTAAAAGAGTTCGTCGTAAAGGGTTACGTCGATGCAAGCTTAACACCTATCCGGATAGCTCTGAGTAGAGATACCGGATACATATAATGGAGCAACAATTTAGAACGTGGTAGCTACATCTAGGAGATGACATAGAGATTTGTAAAGCACACACGGATCTGAAAGGTTCAGACCCGTTGACTGAAACCTCTCACAAGCATAACATGATCAAACCCAGAACTCTTTGGGCGTTAGTCACATGGGGATGTGACCTTGAGTGTTAATCACATATCGATGTGAACTGGATTATTGACTCTAGTGCAAGTGGGAGACTGTTGGAAATATGCCCTAGAGGCAATAATAAATAAGTTATTATTATATTTCCTTGTTCATGATAATCGTTTATTATCCTTGCTGTAATTGTATTGATAGGAAACTCAGATACATGTGTGGATACATAGACAACACCATGTCCCTAGTAAGCCTCTAGTTGACTAGCTCGTTGATCAATAGATGGTTACGGTTTCCTGACCATGGACATTGGATGTCGTTGATAACGGGATCACATCATTAGGAGAATGATGTGATGGACAAGACCCAATCCTAAGCCTAGCACAAGATCGTGTAGTTCGTATGCTAAAGCTTTTCTAATGTCAAGTATCATTTCCTTAGACCATGAGATTGTGCAACTCCCGGATACCGTAGGAATGCTTTGGGTGTATCAAACGTCACAATGTAACTGGGTGACTATAAAGGTGCACTACAGGTATCTCCGAAAGTGTCTGTTGGGTTGGCACGAATCAAGACTGGGATTTGTCACTCCGTGTAAGCGGAGAGGTATCTCTGGGCCCACTCGGTAGGACATCATCATAATGTGCACAATATGATCAAGGAGTTGATCACGGGATGGTGTGTTACGGAACGAGTAAAGAGACTTGCCGGTAACGAGATTGAACAAGGTATCGGGATACCGACGATCTAATCTCGGGCAAGTATCATACCGATAGACAAAGGGAATTGTATACGGGATTGATTAAGTCCTTGACATCGTGGTTCATCCGATCAGATCATCGTGGAACATGTGGGAGCCAACATGGGTATCCAGATCCCGCTGTTGGTTATTGACCGGAGAACGTCTCGGTCATGTCTGCATGTCTCCCGAACCCGTAGGGTCTACACACTTAAGGTTCGATGACGCTAGGGTTATAAAGGAAGTTTGTATGTGGTTACCGAATGTTGTTCGGAGTCCCGGATGAGATCCCGGACGTCACGAGGAGTTCCGGAATGGTCCGAAGGTAAAGATTTATATATGGGAAGTCCTGTTTTGGTCACCGGAAAAGTTTCGGGGTTTATCGGTAACGTACCGGGACCACCGGGATGGTCCCGGGGGTCCACCAAGTGGGGCCACCTGCCCCAGGGGGCCACATGGGCTGTAGGGAGTGCTCCTTGGCCTACATGGGCCAAGGGCACCAGCCCCACTAAGGCCCATGCGCCTAGGAGGTGGAGAGGGGGCAAACCCTAAGGGGATATGGGCCTTAGGGCCCATATTGGTGCGCCTCCCTCTCCCATCCCCTCTTGGCCGCCCCCTTGTTCCCCATCTAGGGCTGCCGCCCCCCTAGGGGTGGGAACCCTAGAGGGGGCGCAGCCCTCCCCTTCCCCTATATATATGAGGCCTAGGGGGCTGCCCACACACGGATCAAATCTCTCTTGGTGCAGCCCTGCGTCTCTTCTTCCTCCTCTTCTGTGGTGCTTAGCGAAGCCCTGCAGGATAGCCACGCTCCTCCATCACCACCACGCCGTTGTGCTGCTGCTGGATGGAGTCTTCCTCAACCTCTCCCTCTCCCCTTGCTGGATCAAGGCGTGGGAGACGTCACCGGGCTGTACGTGTGTTGAACGCGGAGGTGTCATCCGTTCGGCACTTGGTCATCGGTGATTTGGATCACGACGAGTACGACTCCATCAACCCCGTTCACTTGAATGCTTCCGCTTAGCGATCTACAAGGGTATGTAGATGCAACTCTCCTTCCCCTCGTTGCTAGTCTCTCCATAGATAGATATTGGTGACACGTAGGAAAATTTTGAATTTCTGCTACGTTCCCCAACAATCCCAATACCTCGTTCAGTCTCGTTACCGGCAAGTCACTTTACTCGTACCGTAATGCATGATCCCGTGATCAACCACTTGATCACATTGAGCTCATTATGATGATGCATTACCGAGTGGGCCCTGAGAGATACCTCTCCGTCATACGGAGTGACAAATCCCAGTCTCGATTCGTGCCAACCCAACAAACACTTTCGGAGATACCTGTAATGTACCTTTATAGTCACCCAGTTACGTTGTGACATTTGGCACACCCAAGGCACTCCTACGGTATCCGGGAGTTGCATAATCTCATGGTCTAAGGAAATGATACTTGACATTCAGAAAAGCTACAGCAAACGAACTACACGATCTTTGAGCTAAGCTTAGGATTGGGTCTTGTCCATCACATCATTCTCCTAATGATGTGATCCCGTTATCAATGACATCCAATGTCCATAGTCAGGAAACCATAACTATCTTTTGATCAACGAGCTAGTCAACTAGAGGCTCACTAGGGACGTGTTGTGGTCTATGTGTTCACACATGTATTATGATTTCCGGATAACACAATTATAGCATGAACAATAGACAATTATCATGAACAAAGAAATATAATAATAACCATTTTATTATTGCCTCTAGGGCATATTTCCAACAGTCTCCCACTTGCACTAGAGTCAATATTCTAGTTACATTGTGATGAATCGAACACCCATGCAGTTCTGGTGTTGATCATGTTTTGCTCTAGGGAGAGGTTTAGTCAACGGATCTGCTACATTCAGGTCCGTATGTACTTTACAAATCTCTATGTCTCCATTTTGAACACTTTCACGAATGGAGTTGAAGCGACGCTTGATATGCCTGGTCTTTCTGTGAAACCTGGGCTCCTTGGCAAGGGCAATAGCTCCAGTGTTGTCACAGAAGAGAGTCATCGGGCCCGATGCATTGGGTATGACTCCTAGGTCGGTAATGAACTCCTTCACCTAGACTGCTTCTTGTGCTGCCTCCGAGGCTGCCATGTACTCCGCTTCACATGTAGATCCCGCCACAACGCTTTGCTTGCAACTGCACCAGCTTACTGCCCCACCATTCAAAATATACACGTATCCGGTTTGTGACTTAGAGTCATCCAGATCTGTGTCGAAGCTAGCATCGACGTAACCCTTTACGGCGAGCTCTTCGTCACCTCCATAAACGAGAAACATGTCCTTAGTCCTTTTCAGGTACTTCAGGATATTCTTGACCGATGTCCAGTGTTCCATGCCGGGATTACTTTGGTACCTTTCTACCAAACTTACGGCAAGGTTTACATCAGGTATGGTACACAGCATAGCATACATGATAGACCCTATGGCTGAGGCATAGGGGACAACACTCATCTTTTCTCTATCTTCTGCCGTGGTTGGGCTTTGAGCTGTGCTCAATCTCGTACCTTGCAATACAGGCAAGAACCCCTTCTTTGACTGATCCATTTTGAACTTCTTCAATATCTTGTCAAGGTACGTACTCTGTGAAAGACCAATGAGGCGTCTCGATCTATGTCTATAGATCTTGATGCCTAATATATAAGCAGCTTCTCCAAGGTCCTTCATTGAAAAACACTTGTTCAAGTAGGCCTTTATGCTTTCCAAGAATTCTATATCATTTCCCATCAATGGTATGTCATCCACATACAATATGAGAAATGCTACAGAGCTCTCACTCACTTTCTTGTAAATGCAGGCTTCTCCATAAATCTGCATAAACCCAAACGCTTTGATCATCTCATCAAAGCGAATGTTCCAACTCCGAGATGCTTGCACCAGCCCATAAATCGAGCGTTGGAGCTTGCACACCTTGTCAGCATTCTTAGGATTGACAAAACCTTCCGGCTGCATCATATACAATTCTTCCTTAAGGAAACCATTAAGGAATGCCGTTTTGACGTCCATTTGCCATATCTCATAATCATAGAATGCGGCAATTGCTAACATGATTCGGACGGACTTCAGCTTCGCTACAGGTGAGAAAGTCTCATCGTAGTCAACCCCTTGAACTTGTCGATAACCCTTAGCGACAAGCCGAGCTTTATAGATGGTCACATTACCATCCGCGTCTGTCTTCTTCTTAAAGATCCATTTATTTTCTATGGCTCGCCGATCAACGGGAAAGTCAGTCAAAGTCCATACTTCGTTTTCATACATGGATCCTATCTCGGATTTCATGGCTTCTAGCCATTTGTCGGAATCCGGGCCCGCCATTGCTTCTTCATAGTTCAAAGGTTCACCGTTGTCTAACAACATGATTTCCAATACAGGGTTGCCGTACCACTCTGGTGCGGAACGTGTCCTTGTGGACCTACGAAGTTCAGTAGCAACTTGATCTGAAGTTTCATGATCATCATCATTAACTTCCTCTCTAGTCGGTGTAGGCACCTCAGGAACATTTTCCTGTGTTGCGCCACTTTCCGGTTCAAGAGATAATACTTCATCGAGTTCTACTTTCCTCCCACTTACTTCCTTCGAGAGAAACTCTTTCTCTACAAAGGATCCATTCTTGGCAACAAAGATCTTGCCTTCAGATCTGAGGTAGAAGGTATACCCAATAGTTTCTTTAGGGTATCCTATGAAGACGCATTTTTCCGACTTGGGTTCGAGCTTTTCAGGTTGAAGTTTCTTGACATAAGCATCGCATCCCCAAACTTTTAGAAACGACAGCTTAGGTTTCTTCCCAAACCATAATTCATACGGTGTCGTCTCAACGGATTTCGACGGATCCCTATTTAAAGTGAATGCGGTAGTCTCTAAAGCATAGCTCCAAAATGATAGCGGTAAATCGGTAAGAGACATCATAGATCGCACCATATCTAATAGAGTGCGATTACGACATTCGGACACACCATTACGCTGAGGTGTTCCAGGCGGCGTGAGTTGTGAAACTATTCCACATTTTCTTAAGTGTGTGCCAAATTCGTGGCTCAAGTATTCTCCCCCACGATCTGATCGCAAGAACTTGATTTTCCTGTCACGTTGATTCTCAACCTCACTCTGAAATTCCTTGAACTTTTCAAAGGTCTCAGACTTGTGTTTCATTAAGTATACATACCCATATCTACTCAAGTCATCAGTGAGAGTGAGAACATAACGATAGCCACCGCGAGCCTCAACACTCATTGGACCGCACACATCAGTATGTATGATTTCCAATAAGTTGGTTGCTCGCTCCATTGTTCCTAAGAACGGAGTCTTGGTCATTTTACCCATGAGGCATGGTTCGCACGTGTCAAATGATTTGTAATCGAGAGATTCCAAAAGTCCATCTGCATGAAGCTTCTTCATGCGTTTGACACCTATGTGACCAAGGCGGCACTGCCACAAGTATGTGGGACTATCATTATCAATCTTACATATTTTGGTACTCACACTATGAATATGTGTAGCATTACGCTCGACATTCATTAAGAATAAACCATTCACCATCGGAGCATGACCATAAAACATATCTCTCATATAAATAGAACAACCATTATTCTCGGATTTAAATGAGTAGCCATCTCGAATTAAACGAGATCTTGATACAATGTTCATGCTCAAAGCTGGCACTAAATAAAAATTATTGAGGTTTAAAACTAACCCCGTAGGTAAATGTAGAGGTAGCGTGCCGACGGCGATCACATCGACCTTGGAACCATTCCCGACGCGCATCGTCACCTCGTCCTTCGCCAGTCTCCGCTTATTCCGCAGCTCCTGCTTTGAGTTACAAATGTGAGTAACTGCACCGGTATCAAATACCCAGGAGCTACTACGAGTACTGGTAAGGTACACATCAATTACATGTATATCACATATACCTTTCGTGATGCCGGCCTTCTTGTCCGCTAAGTATTTGGGGCAGTTCCGCTTCTAGTGACCACTTCCCTTGCAATAAAAACACTCAGTCTCGGGCTTGGGTCCATTCTTTGACTTCTTCCCGGCAGCTTGCTTACCGGGCGCCGCAACTCCCTTGCCGTCCTTCTTGAAGTTCTTCTTACCCTTGACTTTCTTGAACTTAGTGGTTTTATTCACCATCAACACTTGGTGTTCCTTTTTGACTTCTACCTCTGCTGATTTCAGCATTGCAAATACTTCAGGAATGGTCTTTTCCATCCCCTGCATATTGAAGTTCATCACAAAGCTCTTGTAGCTCGGTGGAAGCGACTAAAGGATTCTGTCAATGACCGCGTCATCCGGGAGATCAACTCCCAGCTGAGTCAAGCGGTTATGCAACCTAGACATTTTGAGTATGTGCTCGCTGACAGAACTATTTTCCTCCATCTTACAGCTGAAGAACTTGTCGGAGACTTCATATCTCTCGACCCGGGCATGAGCTTGAAAAACCATTTTCAGCTCTTCGAACATCTCATATGCTCCGTATCTCTCAAAACGCTTTTGGAGCCCCGGTTCTAAGCTGTAAAGCATGCCGCACTGAACGAGGGAGTAATCATCAGCACGTGTCTTCCAAGCGTTCATAACGTCTTGTTCTGCAGGGAAAGCATGTGCTTCACCTAGCGGTGCTCGTAGGACATAATCTTTCTTGGCAGCTATGAGGATGATCCTCAGGTTCCGGACCCAGTCCGTATAGTTGCTGCCATCGTCTTTCAGCTTGGTTTTCTCTAGGAACGCGTTGAAGTTGAGGACAACGTTGGCCATTTGATCTACAAGACATATTGTAAAGATTTTAGACTAAGTTCATGATAATTAAGTTCATCTAATGAAATTATTCAATGAACTCCCACTCAGATAGACATCCCTCCGGTCATCTAAGTATAACATGATCCGAGTCAACTAGGCCGTGTCCGATCATCACGTGAGACGGACTAGTCAACATCGGTGAACATCTTCATGTTGATCGTATCTTCTATACGACTCATGCTCGACCTTTCGGTCTTCTTTGTTCCGAGGCCATGTCTGTACATGCTAGGCTCGTCAAGTCAACCTAAGTGTTTGCATGTGTAAATCTGTCTTACACCCGTTGTATGTGAATGTTGGAATCTATCACACCCGATCATCACGTGGTGCTTTGAAACAACGAACTGTCGCAACGGCGCACAGTTAGGGGGAACATTTTCTTGAAATTATTATGAGGGATCATCTTATTTACTACCGTCATTCTAAGTAAACAAGATGCAAAAACATGATAAACATCACATGCAATCAAATAATAGTGACATGATTTGGCCAATATCATATAGCTCCTTTGATCTCCATCTTGGGGCTCCATGATCATCTTGTCACCGGCATGACACCATGATCTCCATCATCATGATCTCCATCATCGTGTCTCCATGAAGTTGCTCGCCAACTATTACTTCTACTACTATGGCTAACACGTTTAGCAATAAAGTAAAGTAATTTACATGGCGTTTCTCAATGACACGCAGGTCATACAAAAATAAAGACAACTCCTATGGCTCCTGCCGGTTGTCATACTCATCGACATGCAAGTCGTGATTCCTATTACAAGAACATGATCTCATACATCACATATATATCATTCATCACAACTTTGGCCATATCAGATCACATGACACTTGCTGCAAAAACAAGTTAGACGTCCTCTAATTGTTGTTGCAAGTTTTACGTGGCTGCAATAGGGTTCTAGCAAGAACGTTTTCTTACCTACGCCAAAACCACAACGTGAATTGCCAATTTCTATTTACCCTTCATAAGGACCCTGTTCATCGAATCCCATCCGACTAAAGTGGGAGAGACAGACACCCGCCAGCCACCTTATGCAACTAGTGCACGTCAGTCGGTGGAACCGGTCTCACGTAAGCGTACGTGTAAGGTTGGTCCGGGCCGCTTCATCCCACGATGCCGCCGAATCAAGATAAGACTAGTAATGGCAAGCAAATTCACAATATCGACGCCCACAACTACTTTGTGTTCTACTCGTGCATAGTAACTACGCATAGACCTAGCTCATGATGCCACTGTTGGGTAACGTTGCAGAAAACAAAAAAATTCCTACGTTTCACCAAGATCAATCTATGGAGTCAACTAGCAACGAGAGGAGAGTGCATCTACATACCCTTGTAGATCGCGAGCAGAAGCATTCAAGAGTACGGGGTTGATGGAGTCGTACTCGCTGTGATCCAAATCACCGATGACCAAGTGCCGAACGGACGGCACCTCCACGTTCAACACACGTACGGAGCGGATGACGTCTCCTCCTTCTTGATCCAGCAAGGGGGAAGGAGAGGTTGATGAAGATCCAGCAGCACGACGGCGTGGTGGTGGATGCAGCAATGATCGCAGCAGGGCTTCGCCGAGGTTCTGCGAGAGGGAAAGGTGTAGTACGGGAGAGGGAGGCGCCAAGACTTGAGGTGTGGCTGCCCTCCCTCCCCCCCCCTTTATATAGGCCCCCTAGGGGGTGCGCCGGCCCTAGGAGATGGGATCTCCTAGGGGGGCGGCGGCCAAGGGGGTGGAGTAACCCCCCCAAGGCAAGTGAAGGCGCCCCCTCCCCTAGGGTTCCCAACCCTAGGCGCATGGGGGGCCCAAGGGGGGGCGCACCAGCCCACCAGGGGCTGGTTCCCCTCCCCACTTCAGCCCATGGGGCCCTCCGGGATGGGTGGCCCCACCCGGTGGACCCCCGGGACCCTTCCGATGGTCCCAGTACAATACCGTGACCCCTGAAACTCTCCCGATGGCCGAAACTGCACTTCCTATATATAATTCTTCACCTCTGGACCATTCCGGAACTCCTCGTGACGTCCGGGATCTCATCCGGGACTCCTAACAACTTTTAGGTTACTGCATACCCATATCTCTACAACCCTAGCGTCACCGAACCTTAAGTGTGTAGACCCTACGGGTTCGGGAGACATGTAGACATGACCGAGAAGCCTCTCCGGTCAATAACCAACAGCGGGATCTGGATACCCGTGTTGGCTCCCACATGCTCCATGATGATCTCATCGGATGAACCACGATGTCGAGGATTCAATCAATCCGTATACAATTCCCTTTGTCAATCGGTATGTTACTTGCCCGAGACTCGATCGTCGGTATCCCAATACCTCGTTCAGTCTCGTTATCGGCAAGTCACTTTACTCGTACCGTAATGCATGATCCCGTGATCAACCACTTGATCACATTGAGCTCATTATGATGATGCATTACCGAGTGGGCCCTGAGATACCTCTCCGTCATACGGAGTGACAAATCCCAGTCTCGATTCGTGCCAACCTAACAAACACTTTCGAAGATACCTGTAATCTACCTTTATAGTCACCCAGTTACGTTGTGACGTTTGGCACACCCAAGGCACTCCTACGGTATCCGGGAGTTGCACAATCTCATGGTCTAAGGAAATGATACTTGACATTCAGAAAAGCTACAGCAAACGAACTACATGATCTTTGAGCTAAGCTTAGGATTGGGTCTTGTCCATCACATCATTCTCCTAATGATGTGATACCGTTATCAATGACATCCAATGTCCATAGTCAGGAAATCATGACTATCTTTTGATCAACGAGCTAGTCAACTAGAGGCTCACTAGGGACGTGTTAGGGTCTATGTGTTCACACATGTATTACAATTTCCGGATAACACAATTATAGCATGAACAATAGACAATTATCATGAACAAAGAAATATAATAATAACCATTTTATTATTGCCTCTAGGGCATATTTCCAACACAATAGCAGTACAGACTCATTAATAGGCCCGAGTATATTCCAGCTACAACGTACTTATGTTTGTTGTTGTTGGTTTGGTAAGCTGTTCATGGACCAACACAGGAACTGACTTGAGCTCACAAAAAGAAAAACAGGAGCTCACTTGCTGCGAATCCAAGAGTTGTGATTCAGTTTGCAGTTGTTATATGCTAGTGTACTCAATTACACAATGTAATTAGATTGCAAAATCCTGAAGTTCTAGTAAGGAAAAGAAAACCACCACTCTTAAAATAAGCTTGCAGAACCAACTATTATATCTACAAATAAAAAAACAAAAAGCCACCGAAATGCCAGGCATCAGTCGCCGTGGAAGAAATAATTGTTCTTGGCTTGACCACGTCAGATCAGCCACCATTAGTTAGTGAGTTTTGCTTCACCCCCCCCCCCCCCCCCCCGCCCTAGAAAAGTTTACTGAGATTAGAAGTTACCCCTTCAATCAAAAATATTAGATTATTCCGTTTTCTTGTTTTATCCATTGGCAGAATGTAGGGATTAGAATTACTGATCGTGAATGTACGAGAAAACTCATTTTAAGTAACTTTAAGATTCATGTGAAGTTTTATGGGGGTTGTACTGAAGCAATAGTTGTTGACCTTTTCACCACTATCGGGGCTTAGCAGTCGCTCCGCCTATGAAAGCATAACACTTTAGGGCCATATTGAGGAGATTTTGTGTGGTTTGAGCTACATGAAATAGTTCATTTGACGCGTTATGCAGATACTCTTATGTGGGACATGCTAAAAGGCATATCATTCTTACAAATTGTAAAGTTCTTGAATGGTTGGATGGTTAGAGGTCTTGAATCGCTCATGGACAAAGGACTACCTTCAAATTTGTGGTTGGCCCTACTGTATGCATGGTTTATATTTCATGCAAACGGGAGCGCCAAATAGTTACCCACCTTCAATTAATAGATTGGGCGTTTTACTAAAAGGGTTTTGTTCACACGTGATGTCATCTTGGTGCGGTAAACCTACCTTCAAAGTGACCATGTGCTGATGCACATGTGTGCAAAAATCATTAATTGGCGCTTGCATCCGTTTCAAAAATAATGATGCTCATCGACTGTGTGGGCATTGCACATAGTGCAACCTAAAAAATATAGGGTTTCCATGATTTATTCTTATCTCATGCAAGATTTGGAAGGGACATAATAGGAGGGTTTTAATAACCTGAGTTATAAGCCTTCCATCCTCATGCAGAAGATGAACTTGATGTTTGGTTCGGCTGATGCTTGACATCTTTCTATTTTACGGAGCAACCATATCATGGCATTTATTTCCAAATGCATGAAATGAAAATTCATGGGCATATTTTCCCAGAGTAGGTTTTTTTGTATTAATAGCATGTAATTAGGGTAATAATGTTGTGTGTGAGTTGTATGAATATAAAAGTCCCAAGGAAATGGAAAGAAAGGTGGTCGTCGGAGGACCCCTAAGCAAAAAGGGTAAAAACTAGGATGATTTCGATTTTGAGTTGTTATTTTCGCTATGTGTTTATTCATAGGGACGTCACGCTATTAAGGTGCGCAAAAAATAGACTGGGTAGAGAGATGAAGTTGGGATTCAAATTGACCAAACTCCTAATAAAAATTGAGCACCTTATTGAAGATCCTCAATTGCGAGAGGCCAAATGAGCGTATGAAGAAATCGAGCATCTCCTCCACCAGATGTCTCCCCAACCTTCGCCCCGGTGCCCTCTTTCAGCCGTAGCTACATACCTCCTAAACTCAAAACTCTTATGCTTTAACGCAAATCCACACCACACCTACCAGGGCTAGCTAGTAGCATGAGTAAACAAGGAAAACATCGATTACGCTTTACATCGTTGGGCATGGAAACCAAAACGGACACACAACCGGGCAATATCAAGATGAGAAGACAACCTACACCACACCACCAGTCTTGCTAGTACTGCTCTCATTGAATTAGTAGACATGGCCGCTGACACTGGTTCATTGCAGCATGCAAAGGAAGCTGTTATGCCTACACTGCTGGATCACATCTTCTCGATCATCCTGGATCCCCATGATTTGGAGATTGACTAGTCCAAAGTCATTACATTTTCAGAGGCAGAGACACATGTGGAACTGGAGCCTGTAATAATGTTGCCCTCGTCGTGGCCCATGACGGGAATACGATGGTCTCCTTGGGCGCCAAGGAGACATAAAAGTCATTGCTCCATGATCCTATTAACCATTGCTTACATTTTATATTGCTCAGTGATGAAACATAAACATATACACCACCATGCCATATATTAGTAGGGGATTATGGGGAGGTCACAATTTTGTGTTTTCTTTTTAAAATCATAGTGCATATATTTCCTTCCTTGCGAATGATATTGCATCGGACCCACCTCTATTCCACCTTGGTTGTCATCCCTCTAGGATTCAGATGTTCCCTATGTAATTTTATTCATATAAATCATAGACAACTCTAGGCATGGGGACACTATGGATAGTCCAGCAGCACTTCGTTTAAAAGACAACATGACAAAATCCCATGAGATGAAGATTTAGTCTGATGGACCTAATAACGCTCTAATGGAACATCATCCAACGACTAATAAATTCCCAACAATTGATGTTAAACACAAATTACAAAGCATGTACATTTTCAAAAATTCATCAACTTTTTTGAAACACAATCATTTCGTAAATTTGTGATTTTTTTAAAAATGGGTACATTTTTTAAATTCCAAAATATTTTTAAAAATTGTATACAATAGTTGGAAACAAGAATATTTTTTGGTATTCCAAATAATATTTCAAATTTCTCAACAGGTTTCAAAAAGAAAAATAAAGATCAAAAATGAGAAAATGAAATAACTAAAAAGAAAAAAGAAAAATAGGAAAGAAAAAATCGTTTAGGCCTTGGCCCAACAAGGCGACCATATCGCTCCCATTGGGTGCCTTTTGGGCTGGCCCAAGTGTTCACGGATTTAAAAGAAGTTCATCAAGGGAGCCACTAGTTAACGAGCGCTCCTTCGGGAACCTCGCAACAATCAGCGTCATTTGGCGTGCTCTCAGCCATTCGTCACGTGTCGTGCTCTGGACGCTTCCTCCGAATTTTTATTTTTTATTTTTCTGCACGTGTTTTCAGCTATTTAAATGCGTTTTAAAATTTTTTCGCGAGAGTCATGGTTTTGCTTCCGCGAGAGTCACGGTCGTGCCTCTCGAAAACGAAAAAAAACACGTTTTTTGTTTTTTTTTCTTCCACGGAAGTCACGGTTTTGCTTCTGCGAGAGGCACGGTTGTGCTTTCGCGAGAGTCACGGTCGTGCTTCTCGGAAACGAAAAAAACACTTTTTCTATTTTTTTCCTTTCGCGAGAGTCACCGGTTTGCTTCCATGAGAGGCTCGGTTGTGCTTTCGCGAGAGTCACTGTCGTGCCTCTCGGAAACAAAAAAAACGCGTTTTCTATTTTTTTTTCTTTCGTGAGAGTCACGGTTTTGTTTCCGCGAGAGGCACGAGTGTGCTTTCGCGAGTGTCACGGCCGTGCCTCCTCGGAAACGGAAAAAAACGCGTTTTCTCTTCTTTCTTTTTTTCTTCCGCGAGAGTCACGGTTTTTCTTTCGCGAGAGGCACGGTTGTGATTTCGTGAGAGGCACGGAGTGCCTCTTTCGGAAAAGGAAAAAACCAGTGCTTCCGGTTCGATTTTTTCCTTCGGTTTTTTTCGTGAAAAAAAGTTCGTCAAAACCTATAAACATGGGATCTAGTTTTGAAGATCTCGACGCGAGGAATCCAATGATGAAAGCGGTTTGAGATTTGGATGCACAGTTTGAGAGATAAAGCGTTTTAAATAAACGGATCCTTGCAATGAGTACATTTTGGTTCATCAATTTTGATAAAAAATGTTCACGAATCTTTTTAAAAAATCGCAGGCATTATAACAAATTCGTAAAAGCTGAAAAATGATCGTGGATTTGAAAAGGAAATCCACGGATTTGGAAAGGAAATCCACGGATTTGAAAAAAAGTTCACAGATTTGAAAACAAAGTGCACGAATTTAAGAAATTGTTCACAAATTTAATAAAATACTCATGATTTAAAAAAGAGAAGAAAATGAAAAAAGAAAGAGAAAAATAGAAAAGGCGGACAAACAAAAACCAAAAAAGGAAAAAAAACAGAGATATCTTCATAGATTTGTTTGCATCCTATCCTTTAGAGCAACTCCAATAGGCCGACCCAAACGGACAGTGTTTTTGTCCGCTTTTTGTGCGTTTGGGTCGGCCGCCCGCCCGTCGTCCGCCCTCTTTTAGTTTTGGGTCGGCAGTGCGCCCAATGGTTCGCGCGCGCGCCGCGGCCATCGCTCGTTATAAGAAGGCGCTTCCCGCAGGACATCGTCGACGACCGCCAGTTCTACAAGCAAAGGAGGTTGAAGAGGGGCGCGATGAGGAGGGAGCGAGCCGTCTATCGGGAGGACAAGCGTTCACAGAAGCAGGCAGGTCAATTGAAACTGAAGCTATGAGAAACGGCGGGTTGGGACTTTGAAGACGAGGCGTATGCTGACACCTACATTCAGATGTTGGAGGAGGACATTACCGAGTCGGAGTCAGAAAGCGATGAGTAGTGGTCTTTTTTTTATCTGTGTACGCTAAAACTATCTATGTATCCATCTTTATCTGAAAAAATGGCCGGCGGCGTCGACGACGTAGCAGGCAGGCGAGGGTGTGAATCCAATGTGCCACCGACCAGCGGGTCCGGTGAGGAAAGAGGGCGAGCGCACTCGTCCATCTTGTGTCCGCGCCGACGCAAATCAGCCTCAAAAATAATCGGGAATGGATCGGCAGGCGGATGAAAGCGGACGCACGTCCATTTGAGTCGGCACATTGGGCCGGTTTTTTTGTCCGCGCCGATCCAAATGAACGGCCGCAGACAAAATGGGTCGTGCCATTAGAATTGCTCTTAGGGATGTAGAGATATCTCCTACGTTCACGTGTTTAGGAGGTGTGCTGAAGCAGAAGTGCGAAGAAAATAACATAGTTTGCGGACCCCGGCTATGAGTTGAGTGGATAAACTACTTCAGTAGTTAATGCTTACATTCCAGTTTGTCTGCCATCGAATTATTCCCTCCAGGTCCACGGTTCAATTTCTGCAGTTTGACTGATTCCACTTAAACCTAAAAATATTTTTTAAACATTATTCGCATCAACAACTTTCAGGCACCAACCGCAAAAAGTCTCCGTTGTTCCTCCGTTTTCCTTCGACCTGCGAAGCCACAAAAATTAGCTGTGCAGGCGGCGTAATACACTAGCGACTAGCATGGCGACGGCGGTCACCGGTGCAAGTGACCCGTCACCGATCGTGCAGACAAGGCCAGCGAGCACGGCGGATGAGACACGGCCCCTGCCTCACGTCGTCCTGCTGGCCAGCCCCGGCATGGGCCACCTCATCCCCCTGGCCGAGCTCGCGCGCCGGCTCGCGGTTGACCACGGCTTCGCCGCAACGATCGTCACGCTCACCAACCTCTCCGACGCGGCCGCCGACGCCGCCGTGCTCTCCTCCATGCCGGCGTCGGTCTCGACCGCTGTGCTCCCCTCCGTCGCGCTGGACGACCTCCCGCCGGGCGTCGGCTTCGGCACCCTCATGTTCGAGCTCCTCCGCCGCTCGCTCCCGCACCTCCGCGCGCTCATGTGCTCGGCGGTCGGCCTCGGCCCCATCGCCGCGCTCGTGTGCGATTTCTTCGGCACCGCCGCGCTCCCTCTCGCCGCGGACCTCGGCGTCCCGGGGTACGTCTTCTTCCCCAACAGCTTCACCTTGGTCTCCGTCATGCGGCGCCTCGCGGAGCTCCACGACGGCGCCGCCCCCGGCGAGTACCGCGACCTCCCGGACACTCTCCGGCTCCCGGGCTGCGTGCCGCTGCGCCACGCCGAGCTGCCCGACGGGTTCCGCGAACGTACCGACCCTGTCTACGCCTACCTCGTCGAGGAGGCGCGGCGGTACGGCCGCGCCGATGGCTTCTTGGTCAACAGCTTCGAGGAGCTGGAGTCCGCCGTCGCGGAGGCGTTCGACCGGGACGCCGCGGACGGCGCGTTCCCGCCGGTGTATCCCGTGGGGCCGTTCGTCCGGTCAAGCAGCTCCAACGAAGAAGCCGACGAGCTGGACTGCCTGGGGTGGCTCGACCGGCAGCCGGCGGGATCAGTGGTGTACGTCTCCTTCGGCAGCGGCGGCGCGCTGACCGTGGAGCAGACGGTCGAGCTCGCCACCGGCCTGGGGACGAGCGGCCACCGGTTCCTCTGGGTGGTGCGCATGCCAAGCCATGACGGGAACAACAACGCCTTGGGGGCCGACGGTAGCTACCGGAGCCAGGACGACCCGCTGGCATGGCTTCCGGAAGGCTTCCTGGAGAGGACGAAGAGCAGGGGCCTCGCCGTGGCCGGGTGGGCGCCGCAGGTGCGCGTGCTGGCGCACCCCGCGACGGCGGGGTTCATGTCGCACTGCGGGTGGAACTCGACGCTGGAGAGCCTGGCCTCCGGCGTCCCGATGGTCACCTGGCCGCTGTACGCCGAGCAGAAGATGAACGCGGCCATCCTGACGGAGTTGGCAGGGGTGGCACTGCGGCCGGCGGTGAGACGAGAGGACGGCTTCGTGGCGGGCGAGGAGGTCGCGGCGGCCGTCAGGGAGCTCATGGAAGGGGAGAAGGGAAGAGCGGTGCGCCAGCAAGCCAGGCGGCTTCAGGAGGCAGCGGCACGGGCGTGTACGCCGGAGGGGCCGTCGCGGTGGGCGCTGGAGAAGGTGGCCGGCAAGTGGATGGCCGGGCTTCGCAACGGGGATTGACTTGGTGCATGTTTTTTTTATCGAAAAAAACATATTATTTGTACACATGGGACAATCCATGATACTCTGTTTTCTCTCTCCCTACTCTGTTTTGTGGAATGAAAATGCACGGTAATTGTTTGAAGAGTTGTCCTGATTTTCGTCCTAGTTAAACATGTTACTTAGATCACAATAGTTATATGTAAGTCATCTGAATTTACGATTTCGGAAAATGAAGTAGGCTCGCCGGGGAAGGAAGGAAGAAAGGAGCATCCGCTGCCGATCTATATTAGGGTGGCAGGCTCGCCGACAATCTATTTTGGGGTGGTAGGGTGGTAGACTCGCCGACTATTTGTCTTATAATGGCAGGCCGATCGATGATATATCTTATGGGTGTGAAGGCGGTGTAGGTTCACCAGGAAAAGAACTGCTCATTGTCAGGGTTAGAGGGATGGCCAGGGGGCAGCTGTAGCACGTCAGTGGACGGTGATTGGGGGAGGGCCGGCGGCAAGACTGACACGGGAGCGCTGCCGGCCACGAGCAGCAGCAGCAGGCGGTTCAGCTGTTGGTGACTCTGTGGCTTGAGGTAGAAGACGCGGTCTCAAGGTTGAAGAGGGCCCTCTGGCCATTCATTTTCGATCAGACGGTTAGAAAACCAATCGACTAATCCAAATGAAATTTTCAGTTGACTGGTCTTTAGCCGGTGCCTGTTTAGATCAACATTGCACACTGGTTCGCAAGCATGTGTGATTGACCCTCCACATTGCACACCATTTTCATGTTCTAACATTGTGCAATGGGCCCCACCTATGACCTATCGCATTCAATTTTCGTATACTAACCGTGTGGAATGGATCCCTTCTACCACACACAATTTTCAATATTTAACTGTGTGCTATGGACCCCTCTATCGCACACACGTCTGGAAAAGGTGTACCATGGCACCCTTAATCAATACAGGCAAAGCACGTGTTTTCGAGAACCATGTGTGATTCGGAGTTTGAACCGTTTGCATAGGCCCTTTTGCGTACTACTCCCTCCGTTTCAAAATAGATGACCCTACTTTATACTAACTTTGATATAAAGTTGGGCCATCTATTTTGAAACGGAGGGAGTAGTGCGGATGGACCGAGTGTGCATCGCCGACAAGCGGCCTACAACACCGGGATCCCCGACAGTGCCGAACAGTCAGGCGAGCACAAAGAAGGCCAAGCAGGTGACGCGAGAGAAGTATCGTCTGACGAATCACGCTTCTACCCACACAGACAAGCACACGAGATGACACACGACGGATCAATGCAAAATACCTCATAAAAGGGGGCTCCGCACACGCCTGCGGCTCACACTTCAATGATTCCAAGAGCCGTCGTCAATGTGAGGCACGGGATTGCGCGATCGGATGAAGTGGAGGGTGTTGGGCATGTGGAGGCATGTGGCACAGGCTGATCAGACGGTGCAAAAGACGTCGGAGGGCATAGATGCCCCAAGGAGGCGGGTATTCGAACATGCTTTGATAATGACCTCATAAATTAACCCCTTGATGTCCGGTGCGGATTTCTGAAACCTTGGTCTAGGCGCACCCGATAAGCAACTTAAAAAAAGTAAAATATACTAAAATGTGAAAATAATTTCGTCACAATCATTGTCTAGTGTATTACTCACTGTAAGTTTCGAGACAAATAAATTCTGTGGTATTGTTGGAAAAAAATGCAAGTACAAACTATGTGAATAGTAAAATTATAATATAGTGGAATCTAATCTCGAGCTCAAATGCTTCTACATGAATAGTAAATTTGAAAAAAAAATCTGAAATTTTTTATGGCAAACTTTAAGGAATGTTTGGAGTGCATACAGAATTCATTATGAAATCACATTGGTGCAAGGCGTGGTAAGAAAAATAAAATCGATGCTATGAAAATGTTACTTTCAAACGCATTTTGGAGCTCTGATTTTGTTGTATTTGCCACGACTTCCTCCAATGTGATTTCTGAAGGAAATATGCCCTAGAGGCAATAATAAAGTTATTATTTATTTCCTTATATCATGATAAAAGTTTATTATTCATGCTAGATTTGTATTAACCGGAAACATAATACATGTGTGAATACATAGACAAACAGAGTGTCACTAGTATGCCTCTACTTGACTAGCTCGTTAATCAAAGATGGTTATGTTTCCTAACCATGGACAAAGAGTTGTCATTTGATTAACGGGATCACATCATTAGTTGAATGATCTGATTGACATGACCCATTCCATTAGCTTAGCACACAATCGTTTAGTATGTTGCTATTGCTTTCTTCATGACTTATACATGTTCCTATGACTATGAGATTATGTAACTCCCGTGTGCCGGAGGAACACTTTGTGTGCAACCAAACGTCACAACGTAACTGGGTGATTATAAAGGTGCTCTACAGGTGTCTCCAAAGGTACATGTTGGGTTGACGTATTTCGAGAGTAGGATTTGTCACTCCGATCGTCGGAGAGGTATCTCAGGGCACTCTCAGTAATGCACATCACTTAAGCCCGGCAAGCATTGCAACTAATGAGTTAGTTGCGGGATGATGTATTACGGAACGAGTAAAGAGACTTGTCGGTAACGAGATTGAACTAGGTATTGGATACCGACGATCGAATCTTGGGCAAGTAACATACCGATGACAAAGGGAACAACATATGTTGTTATGCGGTCTGACCGATAAAGATCTCCGTAGAATATGTAGGAGCCAATATGGGCATCCAGGTCCCGCTATTGGTTATTGACCGGAGACGTGTCTCGGTCATGTCTACATTGTTCTCGAACCCGTAGGGTCCGCACGCTTAAGGTTTCGATGACAGTTATATTATGAGTTTATATGTTTTGATGTACCGAAGGTTGTTCGGAGTCCCGGATGAGATCACGGACATGACGAGGAGTCTCGAAATGGTCGAGACATAAAGATTGATATATTGGAAGCCTATATTTGGATATCGGAAGTGTTCCGGGTGAAATCGGGATTTTACCGGAGTACCGGGAGGTTACCGGAAACCCCCTGGGAGCTATATGGGCCTTAGTGGGCCTTAGTGGAAGAAGAGGAGAGGCAGCCAGGGCTGGGCCGCACGCCCCTCCCCCCTAGTCCGAATAGGACAAGGAGAGAGGGGGCCGGCGCCCCCCTCCTTCTCTCTCTCTCTTTTCCACCTCGCAAATCCTATTCCAACTAGGATTGGGGGAGAAGTCCTACTCCCGGAGGGAGTAGGACTCCTCCTGGCGCGCCCTATGATGGCCGGCCGGCCTCCCCCTCTTGAACCTTTATATACGGAGGCAGGGGCACCCCAGAGACACACAAGTTGATCCACGTGATCATATTCTTAGCCGTGTGCGGCGCTCCCTTCCACCATAGTCCTCGATAATATTGTAGCGGTGCTTAGGCGAAGCCCTGCGACGGTAGTACATCAAGATCGTCACCACGCCGTCGTGCTGACGGAGCTCTTCCCCGACACTTTGCTGGATCGGAGTCCGGGGATCGTCATCGAGCTGAACGTGTGCTAGAACTCGGAGGTGCCGTAGTTTCGGTGCTTGATCGGTCGGGCCGTGGAGACGTACGACTACATCAACCAAACGCTTCCGTTGTCGATCTACAAGGGTACATAGATCACACTCTCCCCTCTCGTTGCTATGCATCACCATGATCTTGCGTGTGCGTAGGAAATTTTTTGAAATTACTACGTTCCCCAACAGTGGCATCCGAGCCTAGGTTTTATGTGTTGATGTTATATGCACGAGTAGAACACAAGTGAGTTGTGGGCGATATAAGTCATACTGCTTACCAGCATGTCATACTTGAAGGAAATATGCCCTAGAGGCAATAATAAAGTTATTATTTATTTCCTTATATCATGATAAATGTTTATTATTCATGCTAGAATTGTATTAACCGGAAACATAATACATGCGTGAATACATAGACAAACTTAGTGTCACTAGTATGCCTCTACTTGACTAGCTCGTTAATCAAAGATGGTTATGTTTCCTAACCATGAACAAAGTGTTGTTATTTGATTAACAAGGTCACATCATTAGTTGAATGATCTGATTGACATGACCCATTCCATTAGCTTAGCACCCGATCGTTTAGTATGTTGCTATTGCTTTCTTCATGACTTATACATGTTCCTATGACTATGAGATTATGCAACTCCCGTTTACCGGAGGAACACTTTGTGTGCTACCAAACGTCACAACGTAACTGGGTGATTATAAAGGAGCTCTACAGGTGTCTCCAAAGGTAGATGTTGGGTTGGCGTATTTCGAGATTAGGATTTGTCACTCCGATTGTCGGAGAGGTATCTCTGGGCCCTCTCGGTAATGCACATCACATAAGCCTTGCAAGCATTGCAACTAATGAGTTAGTTGCGGATGATGTATTACAGAACGAGTAAAGAGACTTGCCGGTAACGAGATTGAACTAGGTATTGGATACCGACGATCGAATCTCGGGCAAGTAACATACCGATGACAAAGGGAACAACGTATGTTGTTATGCGGCCTGACCGATAAAGATCTTCGTAGAATATGTAGGAGCCAATATGGGCATCTAGGTCCCGCTATTGGTTATTGGCCGGAGATTTGTCTCAGTCATGTCTACATTGTTCTCGAACCGTAGGGTCCGCACGCTTAACGTTACGATGACAGTTATTATGAGTTTATGCATTTTGATGTACCGAAGTTAGTTCGGAGTCCCGGATATGATCACGGACATGACGAGGAGTCTCGAAATGGTCGAGACATAATGATTGATATATTGGACAGCTATATTCGGACACCGAAAGTGTTTCGGGTGATTTCGGAGAAAACCGGAGAGCCGGAGGGTTACCGGAACCCTACCGGGAGAAGTATTGGGCCATATGGGCCTTAGTGGAGAGAGAGAGAGAGGGGCTGCAAGAGGTGGGCCGCGCACCACCTCCTCCCTGGTCCGAATTGGACTAGGAGAGGGGGGCGGCGCCCCCCCCCCCCTTTCCTTCTCCCACTCCACCTCTTTCCCCCTCCTAGTAGGAGTCCTACTCCTACTAGGAGGAGGACTCCTCCTTGGCGCGGCACACCTGGACGGTCGGCCTCCTTTCCTTGCTCCTTTATATACGGGGGCAAGGGGGCACCTCTAGACACACAAGTTGATCCACGTGATCGTTCCTTAGCCGTGTGCGGTGCCCCTTGCCACCATATTCCACCTCGATCATATCGTTGTAGTGCTTAGGTGAAGCCCTGCGTCGGTAGAACATCATCATCGTCACCACACCGTTGTGCTGACGGAACTCATCCCCGAAGCTTTGCTGGATCGGAGCCCGGGGAGCGTCATCGAGCTGTACGTGTGCTAAGAACTCGGAGGTGCCAGAGTAACGGTGCTTGGATCGGTCGGATCGGGAAGACGTACGACTACTTCCTCTACGTTATGTCAACGCTTCCGCAGTCGGTCTGCGTGGGTACGTAGACAACACTCTCCCCTCTCGTTGCTGTGCATCACCATGATCTTGCGTGTGCGTAGGAATTTTTTTGAAATTACTACGTTCCCCAACAGTGGCATCCGAGCCTAGGTTTTATGGTTTGATGTTATATGCACGAGTAGAACACAAGTGAGTTGTGGGCGATATAAGTCATACTGCCTACCAGCATGTCATACTTTGGTTCGGCGGTATTGTTGGATGAAGCGGCCCGGACCGACATTATGTGTACGCTTACGCGAGACCGGTTCTCCCGACGTGCTTTGCACAAAGGTGGCTTGCGGGTGAATGTTTCTCCAACTTTAGTTGAACCGAGTGTGGCTACGCCCGGTCCTTGCGAAGGTTAAAACGGAGTCAAATTGACAAACTATCGTTGTGGTTTTGATGTGTAGGTGAGATTGTTCTTACTTAAGCCCGTAGCAGCCACGTAAAACTTGCAACAACAAAGTAGAGGACGTCTAACTTGTTTTTGCAGGGCATGTTGTGATGTGATATGGCCAAGACATGATGCTAAATTTTATTGTATGAGATGATCATGTTTTGTAACCGAGTTATCGGCAACTGGCAGGAGCCATATGGTTGTCGCTTTATTGTATGCAATGCAATCGCGATGTAATGCTTTACTTTATCACTAAGCGGTAGCGATAGTCGTGGAAGCATAAGATTGGCGAGACGACAACGATGCTACGATGGAGATCAAGGTGTCGCGCCGGTGACGATGGTGATCATGACGGTGCTTCGGAGATGGAGATCACAAGCACAAGATGATGATGGCCATATCATATCACTTATATTGATTGCATGTGATGTTTATCTTTTATGCATCTTATCTTGCTTTGATTGACGGTAGCATTATAAGATGATCTCTCACTAAATTATCAAGAAGTGTTCTCCCTGAGTATGCACCGTTGCGAAAGTTCTTCGTGCTGAGACACCACGTGATGATCGGGTGTGATAGGCTCTACGTTCAAATACAACGGGTGCAAAACAGTTGCACACGCGGAATACTCAGGTTATACTTGACGAGCCAAGCATATACAGATATGGCCTCGGAACACGGAGACCGAAAGGTCGAGCGTGAATCATATAGTAGATATGATCAACATAGTGATGTTCACCAAAGAAACTACTCCATCTCACGTGATGATCGGACATGGTTTAGTTGATTTGGATCATGTGATCACTTAGAGGATTAGAGGGATGTCTATCTAACTGTGAGTTCTTAAGTAATTTGATTAATTGAACTTAAACTTATCATGAACTTAGTACCTGATAGTATCTTGCTTGTTTATGTTTGATTGTAGATAGATGGCTCGTGCTGTTGTTCCGTTGAATTTTAATGCGTTCCTTGAGAAAGCAAAGTTGAAAGATGATGGTAGCAATTACACGGACTGGGTCCGTAACTTGAGGATTATCCTCATTGCTGCACATAAGAATTACGTCCTGGAAGCACCGCTGGGTGCCAGGCCTGCTGCTGGAGCAATACCAGATGTTATGAACGTCTAGCAGAGTAAAGCTGATGACTACTCGATAGTTCAGTGTGCCATGCTTTACGGCTTAGAATCGGGACTTCAACGACGCTTTGAACGTCATGGAGCATATGAGATGTTTCAGGAGTTGAAGTTAATATTTCAAGCAAATGCCCGGATTGAGAGATATGAAGTCTCCAATAAGTTCTATAGCTGCAAGATGGAGGAGAACAGTTCTGTCAGTGAGCATATACTCAAAATGTCTGGGTATAATAATCACTTGATTCAGATGGGAGTTAATCTTCCAGATGATTGCGTCATTGACAGAATTCTGCAATCACTGCCACCAAGCTACAAGAGCTTCGTGATGAACTATAATATGCAAGGGATGAACAAGACTATTCCCGAGCTCTTCGCAATGCTGAAAGCTGCGGAGGTAGAAATCAAAAAGGAGCATCAAGTGTTGATGGTTAACAAGACCACTAGTTTCAAGAAAAAGGGCAAAGGGAAGAAGAAGGGGAACTTCAAGAAGAACGGCAAGCAAGTTGCTGCTCAAGAGAAGAAACCCAAGTCTGGACCTAAGCCTGAAACTGAGTGCTTCTACTGCAAGCAGACTGGTCACTGGAAGCGGAACTGCCCCAAGTATTTGGCGGATAAGAAGGATGGCAAGGTGAACAAAGGTATATGTGATATACATGTTATTGATGTGTACCTTACTAATGCTCGCAGTAGCACCTGGGTATTTGATACTGGTTCTGTTGCTAATATTTGCAACTCGAAACAGGGACTACGGATTAAGCGAAGATTGGCTAAGGACGAGGTGACGATGCGCGTGGGAAACGGTTCCAAAGTCGATGTGATCGCGGTCGGCACGCTACCTCTACATCTACCTTCGGGATTAGTATTAGACCTAAATAATTGTTATTTGGTGCCAGCGTTGAGCATGAACATTATATCTGGATCTTGTTTAATGCGAGACGGTTATTCATTTAAATCAGAGAATAATGGTTGTTCTATTTATATGAGTAATATCTTTTATGGTCATGCACCCTTGAAGAGTGGTCTATTCTTATTGAATCTCGATAGTAGTGATACACATATTCATAATGTAGAAGCCAAAAGATGCAGAGTTGATAATGATAGTGCAACTTATTTGTGGCACTGCCGTTTAGGTCATATCGGTGTAAAGCGCATGAAGAAACTCCATACTGATGGACTTTTGGAACCACTTGATTATGAATCACTTGGTACTTGCGAACCGTGCCTCATGGGCAAGATGACTAAAACACCATTCTCCGGTACTATGGAGAGAGCAACAGATTTGTTGGAAATCATACATACAGATGTATGTGGTCCGATGAATATTGAAGCTCGTGGTGGATATCGTTATTTTCTCACCTTCACAGATGACTTAAGCAGATATGGGTATATCTACTTAATGAAACATAAGTCTGAAACGTTTGAAAAGTTCAAAGAATTTCAGAGTGAAGTTGAAAATCATCGTAACAAGAAAATAAAGTTTCTACGATCTGATCGTGGAGGAGAATATTTGAGTTACGAGTTTGGTGTACATTTGAAAAATTGTGGAATAGTTTCGCAACTCACGCCACCCGGAACACCACAGCGTAATGGTGTGTCCGAACGTCGTAATCGTACTTTACTAGATATGGTGCGATCTATGATGTCTCTTACTGATTTACCGCTATCGTTTTGGGGATACGCTCTAGAGACGGCCGCATTCACGTTAAATAGGGCACCATCAAAATCCGTTGAGACGACGCCTTATGAACTGTGGTTTGGCAAGAAACCAAAGTTGTCGTTTCTGAAAGTTTGGGGCTGCGATGCTTATGTGAAAAAGCTTCAACCTGATAAGCTCGAACCCAAATCGGAGAAATGTGTCTTCATAGGATATCCAAAGGAAACTATTGGATACACCTTCTATCACAAATCCGAAGGCAAGACTTTTGTTGCTAAATTCGGAAACTTTTTGGAGAAGGAGTTTCTCTCGAAAGAAGTGAGTGGGAGGAAAGTAGAACTTGACGAGGTAACTGTACCTGCTCCCTTGTTGGAAAGTAGTACATCACAGAAAACTGTTTCTGCGACACCTACACCAATAAGTGAGGAAGTTAATGATAATGATCATGAAACTTCAGAACAAGATACTACTGAACCTCGTAGATCAACCAGAGTGAGAACCGCGCCAGAGTGGTACGGTAATCCAGTTCTGGAAGTCATGCTACTAGATCATGATGAACCTACGAACTATGAAGAAGCGATGGTGAGCCCAGATTCCGCAAAATGGCTTGAAGCCATGAAATCTGAGATGGGATCCATGTATGAGAACAAAGTATGGACTTTGGTTGACTTGCCCGATGACCGGCAAGCAATTGAGAATAAATGGATCTTTAAGAAGAAGACTGACGCTGACGCTAATGTTACTGTCTACAAAGCTCGACTTGTCGTAAAAGGGTTTCGACAAGTTCAAGGGGTTGACTACAATGAGACCTTCTCACCCGTAGCGATGCTTAAGTCTGTCAGAATCATGTAAGCAATTGCCGCATTTTATGATAATGAAATTTGGCAGATGGATGTCAAAACTGCATTCCTGAATGGATTTCTGGAAGAAGAGTTGTATATGATGCAACCGGAAGGTTTTGTCGATCCAAAGGGAGCTAACAAAGTGTGCAAGCTCCAGCGATCTATTTATGGACTGGTGCAAGCCTCTCGGAGTTGGAATAAACGCTTTGATAGTGTGATCAAAGCATTTGGTTTTATACAGACTTTCGGAGAAGCCTGTATTTACAAGAAAGTGAGTGGGAGCTCTGTAGCATTTCTGATATTATATGTGGATGACATATTACTGATCGGAAATGATATAGAATTTCTGGATAGCATAAAGGGATACTTGAATAAGAGTTTTTTAATGAAAGACCTCGGTGAAGCTGCTTACATATTAGGCATAAAGATCTATAGAGATAGATCAAGACGCTTAATTGGACTTTCACAAAGCACATACCTTGACAAGATTTTGAAAAAGTTCAAAATGGATCAGGCGAAGAAAGGGTTCTTGCCTGTGTTACAAGGTGTGAAGTTGAGTCAGACTCAATGCCCGACCACTGCAGAAGATAGAGAGAAAATGAAAGATGTTCCCTATGCTTCAGCCATAGGCTCTATCATGTATGCAATGCTGTGTACCAGACCTGATGTGTGCCTTGCTATAAGCTTAGCAGGGAGGTACCAAAGTAATCCAGGAGTGGATCACTGGACAGCGGTCAAGAACATCCTGAAATACCTGAAAAGGACTAAGGATATGTTTCTCGTATATGGAGGTGACAAAGAGCTCACCGTAAAAGGTTACGTTGATGCAAGATTTGACACTGATCCGGACGATTCTAAATCACAAACCGGATACGTGTTTACATTAAACAGTGGAGCTGTTAGTTGATGCAGTTCTAAACAAAGCGTCGTAGCGGGATCTACATGTGAAGTGGAGTACATAGCTGCTTCGGAAGCAGCGAACGAAGGAGTCTGGATGAAGGAGTTCATATCCGATCTAGGTGTCATACCTAGTGCATCGGGTCCAATGAAAATCTTTTGTGACAATACTGGTGCAATTCCCTTGGCAAAGGAATCCAGATTTCACAAGAGAACCAAGCACATCAAGAGACGCTTCAATTCCATCCGGGATCTATTCCAGGTGGGAGACATAGAGATTTGCAAGATACATACGGATCTAAATGTTGCAGACCCGTTGACTAAGCCTCTTCCACGAGCAAAACATGATCAGCACCAAGGCTCCATGGGTGTTAGAATCATTACTGTGTAATCTAGATTATTGACTCTAGTGCAAGTGGGAGACTGAAGGAAATATGCCCTAGAGGCAATAATAAAGTTATTATTTATTTCCTTATATCATGATAAATGTTTATTATTCATGCTAGAATTGTATTAACCGGAAACATAATACATGTGTGAATACATAGACAAACTTAGTGTCACTAGTATGCCTCTACTTGACTAGCTCGTTAATCAAAGATGGTTATGTTTCCTAACCATGAACAAAGTGTTGTTATTTGATTAACGAGGTCACATCATTAGTTGAATGATCTGATTGACATGACCCATTCCATTAGCTTAGCACCCGATCGTTTAGTATGTTGCTATTGCTTTCTTCATGACTTATACATGTTCCTATGACTATGAGATTATGCAACTCCCGTTTACCGGAGGAACACTTTGTGTGCTACCAAACGTCACAACGTAACTGGGTGATTATAAAGGAGCTCTACAGGTGTCTCCAAAGGTAGATGTTGGGTTGGCGTATTTCGAGATTAGGATTTGTCACTCCGATTGTCAGAGAGGTATCTCTGGGCCCTCTCGGTAATGCACATCACATAAGCCTTGCAAGCATTGCAACTAATGAGTTAGTTGCGGAATGATGTATTACAGAACGAGTAAAGAGACTTGCCGGTAACGAGATTGAACTAGGTATTGGATACCGACGATCGAATCTCGGGCAAGTAACGTACCGATGACAAAGGGAACAACGTATGTTGTTATGCGGTCTGACCGATAAAGATCTTCGTAGAATATGTAGGAGCCAATATGGGCATCCAGGTCCAGCTATTAGTTATTGGCCGGAGATTTGTCTCAGTCATGTCTACATTGTTCTCGAACCGTAGGGTCCGCATGCTTAACGTTACGATGACAGTTATTATGAGTTTATGCATTTTGATGTACCGAAGTTAGTTCGGAGTCCCGGATATGATCACGGACATGACGAGGAGTCTCAAAATGGTTGAGACATAAAGATTGATATATTGGATTATTCAGACACCGGAAGTGTTCCGGGTGATTTCGGAGAAAACCGGAGAGCCGGAGGGTTACTGGAACCCTACCGGGAGAAGTATTGGGCCATATGGGCCTTAGTGGAGAGAGAGAGGGGCTGCAAGAGGTGGGCCGCGCGCCACCTCCTCCCTGGTCCGAATTGGACTAGGAGAGGGGGGCGGCGCCCCCCCTTTCCTTCTCCCACTCCACCTCTTTCCCCCTCCTAGTAGGACTCCTTGCCGCGCCACACCTGGCCGGCCGGCCTCCTCCCCTTGCTCCTTTATATACGGGGGTAAGGGGGCACCTCTAGACACACAAGTTGATCCACGTGATCGTTCCTTAGCCGTGTGCGGTGCCCCCTGCCACCATATTCCACCTCGATCATATCGTTGTAGTGCTTAGGCGAAGCCCTGCGTTGGTAGAACATCATCATCGTCACCACGCCGTTGTGCTGACGGAACTCATCCCCGAAGCTTTGCTGGATCGGAGCCCGGGGAGCGTCATCGAGCTATGCGTGTGCTAAGAACTCGGAGGTGTCGGAGTAACGGTGCTTGGATCGGTCGGATCGGAAAGATGTACGACTACTTCCTCTACGTTGTGTCAACGCTTCCGCAGTCGGTCTGCGTGGGTACGTAGACAACACTCTCCCCTCTTGTTGCTGTGCATCACCATGATCTTGCGTGTGCGTAGGAAATTTTTTGAAATTACTACGTTCCCCAACAATACTTTGGTTCGGCGGTATTGTTGGACGAAGCGGCCCGGACCGACATTACGTGTACGCTTACGCGAGACCGGTTCTCCCGACGTGCTTTGGACATAGGTGGCTTGCGGGTGGCAGTTTCTCCAACTTTAGTTGAACCAAGTGTGGCTACGCCCGGTCCTTGCGAAGGTTAAAACAGCACCAACTTGACAAACTATCGTTGTGGTTTTGATGGGTAGGTAAGATAGTTTCTTGCTTAAACCCGTAGCAGCCACGTAAAACTTGCAACAACAAAGTAGAGGACGTCTAACTTGTTTTTGCAGGGCATGTTGTGATGTGATATGGTCAAGACATGATGCTAAATTTTATTGGATGAGATGATCATGTTTTGTAACCGAGTTATCGGCAACTGGCAGGAGCCATATGGTTGTCGCTTTATTGTATGCAATGCAATCGCGCTGTAATGCTTTACTTTATCACTAAGCGGTAGCGATAGTCATGGAAGCATAAGATTGGCGAGACGACAACGATGCTACGATGGGGATCAAGGTGTTGCGCCGGTGACGATGGTGATCATGACGGTGCTTCGGAGATGGAGATCACAGGCACAAGATGATGATGGCCATATCATATCACTTATATTGATTGCATGTGATGTTTATCTTTTATGCATCTTATCTTGCTTTGATTGAAGGTAGCATTATAAGATGATCTCTCACTAAATTATCAAGAAGTGTTCTCCTGAGTATGCACCGTTGCGAAAGTTCTTCGTGCTGAGACACCACGTGATGATCGGGTGTGATAGGCTCTACGTTCAAATACAACGGGTGCAAAACAGTTGCACACGCGGGATACTTAGGTTATACTTGACGAGCCAAGCATATGCAGATATGGCCTCGGAACACGGAGACCGAAAGGTCAAGCGTGAATCATATAGTAGATATGATCAACATAGTGATGTTCACCAATGAAACTACTCCTTCTCACGTGATGATCGGACATGGTTTAGTTGATTTGGATCACGTGATCACTTGGAGGATTAGAGGGATGTCTATCTAAGTGGAAGTTCTTTAAGTAATTTGATTAATTGAACTTAAATTTATCATGAACTTAGTACCTGATAGTATCTTGCTTATGTATGTTTGATTGTAGATAGATGGCCCGTGCTGTTGTTCCGTTGAATTTTAATGCGTTCCTTGAGAAAGCAAAGTTGAAAGATGATGGTAGCAATTACACGGACTGGGTCCGTAACTTGGGAATTATCCTCATTGCTGCACAGAAGAATTACGTCCTGGAAGCACCGCTGGGTGCCACGCCTGCTGCTGGAGCTACACCAGATGTTATGAACGTCTGGCAGAGCAAAGCTGATGACTACTCGATAGTTCAGTGTGCCATGCTTTACGGCTTAGAATCGGGACTTCAACGACGTTTTGAACGTCATGGAGCATATGAGATGTTCCAGGAGTTGAAGTTAATATTTCAAGCAAATGCCCGGATTGAGAGATATGAAGTCTCCAATAAGTTCTATAGCTGCAAGATGGAGGAGAACAGTTCTGTCAGTGAGCATATACTCAAAATGTCTGGGTATAATAATCACTTGATTCAGATGGGAGTTAATCTTCCAGATGATTGCGTCATTGACAGAATTCTCCAATCACTGCCACCAAGCTACAAGAGCTTCGTGATGAACTATAATATGCAAGGGATGAATAAGACTATTCCCGAGCTCTTCGCAATGCTGAAAGCTGCGGAGGTAGAAATCAAAAAGGAGCATCAAGTGTTGATGGTCAACAAGACCACTAGTTTCAAGAAAAAGGGCAAAGGGAAGAAGAAGGGGAACTTCAAGAAGAACAGCAAGCAAGTTGCTGCTCAAGAGAAGAAACCCAAGTCTGGACCTAAGCCTGAAACTGAGTGCTTCTACTGCAAGCAGACTGGTCACTGGAAGCGGAACTGCCCCAAGTATTTGGCGGATAAGAAGGATGGCAAGGTGAACAAAGGTATATGTGATATACATGTTATTGATGTGTACCTTACTAATGCTCGCAGTAGCACCTGGGTATTTGATACTGGTTCTGTTGCTAATATTTGCAACTCGAAACAGGGACTACGGATTAAGCGAAGATTGGCTAAGGACGAGGTGACGATGCGCGTGGGAAACGGTTCCAAAGTCGATGTGATCGCGGTCGGCACGCTACCTCTACATCTACCTTCGGGATTAGTATTAGACCTAAATAATTGTTATTTGGTGCCAGCGTTGAGCATGAACATTATATCTGGATCTTGTTTAATGCGAGACGGTTATTCATTTAAATCAGAGAATAATGGTTGTTCTATTTATATGAGTAATATCTTTTATGGTCATGCACCCTTGAAGAGTGGTCTATTCTTATTGAATCTCGATAGTAGTGACACACATATTCATAATGTTGAAGCCAAAAGATGCAGAGTTGATAATGATGGTGCAACTTATTTGTGGCACTGCCGTTTAGGTCATATCGGTGTAAAGCGCATGAAGAAACTCCATACTGATGGACTTTTGGAACCACTTGATTATGAATCACTTGGTACTTGCGAACCGTGCCTCATGGGCAAGATGACTAAAACACCGTTCTCCGGTACTATGGAGAGAGCAACAGATTTGTTGGAAATCATACATACAGATGTATGTGGTCCGATGAATATTGAGGCTCGTGGCGGATATCGTTATTTTCTCACCTTCACAGATGACTTAAGCAGATATGGGTATATCTACTTAATGAAACATAAGTCTGAAACATTTGAAAAGTTCAAAGAATTTCAGAGTGAAGTTGAAAACCATCGTAACAAGAAAATAAAGTTTCTACGATCTGATCGTGGAGGAGAATATTTGAGTTACGAGTTTGGTGTACATTTGAAACAATGTGGAATAGTTTCGCAACTCACGCCACCCGGAACACCACAGCGTAATGGTGTGTCCGAACGTCGTAATCGTACTTTACTAGATATGGTGCGATCTATGATGTCTCTTACTGATTTACCGCTATCGTTTTGGGGTTATGCTTTAGAGACGGCCGCATTCACGTTAAATAGGACACCATCAAAATCCGTTGAGACGACGCCTTATGAACTATGGTTTGGCAAGAAACCAAAGTTGTCGTTTCTGAAAGTTTGGGGCTGCGATGCTTATGTGAAAAAGCTTCAACCTGATAAGCTCGAACCCAAATCGGAGAAATGTGTCTTCATAGGATATCCAAAGGAAACTATTGGATACACCTTCTATCACAGATCCGAAGGCAAGACTTTTGTTGCTAAGTTCGGAAACTTTCTGGAGAAGGAGTTTCTCTCGAAAGATGTGAGTGGGAGGAAAGTAGAACTTGACGAGGTAACTGTACCTGCTCCCTTATTGGAAAGTAGTACATCACAGAAACCTGTTTCTGCGACACCTACACCAATTAGTGAGGAAGCTAATGATAATGATCATGAAACTTCAGGACAAGATACTACTGAACCTCGTAGATCAACCAGAGTGAGATCCGCGCCAGAGTGGTACGGTAATCCTGTTCTGGAAGTCATGCTGCTAGATCATGATGAACCTACGAACTATGAAGAAGCGATGGTGAGCCCAGATTCCGCAAAATGGCTTGAAGCCATGAAATCTGAGATGGGATCCATGTATGAGAACAAAGTATGGACTTTGGTTGACTTGCCCGATGATCGGCAAGCAATTGAGAATAAATGGATCTTCAAGAAGAAGACTGACGCTGACGGTAATATTACTGTCTACAAAGCTCGACTTGTCGCAAAAGGGTTTCGGCAAGTTCAAGGGGTTGACTACGATGAGACCTTCTCACCCGTAGCGATGCTTAAGTCTGTCCGAATCATGTTAGCAATTGCCGCATTTTATGATTATGAAATTTGGCAGATGGATGTCAAAACTGCATTCCTGAATGGATTTCTGGAAGAAGAGTTGTATATGATGCAACCGGAAGGTTTTGTCGATCCAAAGGGAGCTAATAAAGTGTGCAAGCTCCAGCGATCCATTTATGGACTGGTGCAAGCCTCTCGGAGTTGGAATAAACGCTTTGATAGTGTGATCAAAGCATTTGGTTTTATACAGACTTTCGGAGAAGCCTGTATTTACAAGAAAGTGAGTGGGAGCTCTGTAGCATTTCTGATATTATATGTGGATGACATATTACTGATTGGAAATAATATAGAATTTCTGGATAGCATAAAGGGATACTTGAATAAGAGTTTTTCAATGAAAGACCTCGGTGAAGCTGCTTACATATTAGGCATAAAGATCTATAGAGATAGATCAAGACGCTTAATTGGACTTTCACAAAGCACATACCTTGACAAGATTTTGAAGAAGTTCAAAATGGATCAAGCAAAGAAAGGGTTCTTGCCTGTGTTACAAGGTGTGAAGTTGAGTCAGACTCAATGCCCGACCACTGCAGAAGATAGAGAGAAAATGAAAGATGTTCCCTATGCTTCAGCCATAGGCTCTATCATGTATGCAATGCTATGTACCAGACCTGATGTGTGCCTTGCTATAAGTTTAGCAGGGAGGTACGAAAGTAATCCAGGAGTGGATCACTGGACAGCCGTCAAGAACATCCTGAAGTACCTGAAAAGGACTAAGGATATGTTTCTCGTATATGGAGGTGACAAAGAGCTCATCGTAAACGGTTACGTTGACGCAAGCTTTGACACTGATCCGGACGATTCTAAATCGCAAACCGGATACGTGTTTACATTAAACGGTGGAGCTGTCAGTTGGTGCAGTTCTAGACAAAGCGTCGTGGCGGGATCTACATGTGAACCGGAATACATAGCAGCTTCGGAAGCAGCAAACGAATGAGTCTGGATGAAGGAGTTCATATCCGATCTAGGTGACCTAGTGCATCGGGTCCAATGAAAATCTTTTGTGACAATACTGGTGCAATTGCCTTGGCGAAGGAATCCAGGTTTCACAAAAGAACCAAGCACATCAAAAGACGCTTCAATTCCATCCGGGATCTAGTCCAGGTGGGAGACATAGAGATTTGCAAGATACATACGGAGCTGAATGTAGCAGACCCGTTGACTAAGCCTCTTCCACGGGCAAAACATGATCAACACCAAAGCTCCATGGGTGTTAGAATCATTACTATGTAATCTAGATTATTGACTCTAGTGCAAGTGGGAGACTGAAGGAAATATGCCCTAGAGGCAATAATAAAGTTATTATTTATTTACTTATATCATGATAAAAGTTTATTATTCATGCTAGAATTGTATTAACCGGAAACATAATAAATGTGTGAATACATAGACAAACAGAGTGTCACTAGTATGCCTCTACTTGACTAGCTCGTTAATCAAAGATGGTTATGTTTCCTAACCATGGACAAAGAGTTGTCATTTGATTAACGAGATCACATCATTAGTTGAATGATCTGATTGACATGACCCATTCCATTAGCTTAGCACCCGATCGTTTAGTATGTTGCTATTGCTTTCTTCATGACTTATACATGTTCCTATGACTATGAGATTATGTAACTCCCGTGTGCCGGAGGAACACTTTGTGTGCAACCAAACGTCACAACGTAACTGGGTGATTATAAAGGTTATCTACAGGTGTCTCCAAAGGTACATGTTGGGTTGACGTATTTCGAGATTAGGATTTGTCACTCCGATCGTCGGAGAGGTATCTCAGGGCCCTCTCGGTAATGCACATCACTTAAGCCTTGCAAGCATTGCAACTAATGAGTTAGTTGTGGGATGATGTATTACGGAATGAGTAAAGAGACTTGCCGGTAACGAGATTGAACTAGGTATTGGATACCGACAATCGAATCTCGGGCAAGTAACATACCGATGACAAAGGGAACAACGTATGTTGTTATGCGGTTTGACCGATAAAGATCTTTGTAGAATATGTAGGAGCCAATATGGGCATCCAGGTCCCGCTATTGGTTATTGACCGGAGACGTGTCTCGGTCATGTCTACATTGCTCTCGAACCTGTAGGGTCCGCACGCTTAAGGTTTCGATGACAGTTATATTATGAGTTTATACGTTTTGATGTACCGAAGGTTGTTCGGAGTCCCGGATGAGATCACGGACATGACGAGGAGTCTTGAAATGGTCGAGACATAAAGATTGATATATTGGAAGCCTATGTTTGGATATCGGAAGTGTTCCGGGTGAAATTGGGATTTTACCGGAGTACCGGGAGGTTACCGAAAACCCCCCGGGAGCTATATGGGCCTTAGTGGGCCTTAGTGGAAGAAGAGGAGAGGTGGCCAGGGCTAGGCCGCGTGCCCCTCCCCCCTAGTCCTAATAGGACAAGGAGAGAGGGGGTCGGCGCCCCCCTCCTTCTCTCTCTCTCTTTTCCACCTCGTGAATCCTATTCCAACTAGGATTGGGGGAGAAGTCCTACTCCCGGAGGGATTAGGACTCCTCCTGGCGCGCCCTATCATGGCCGGCCGGCCTCCCCCTCTTGAACCTTTATATACGGAGGCAGGGGCACTCCAGCGACACACAAGTTGATCCACGTGATCATATTCTTAGCCGTGTGCGGCGCCCCCTTCCACCATAGTCCTCAATAATATTGTAGCGGTGCTTAGGCGAAGCCTTGCGACGGTAGTACATCAAGATCGTCACCACGCCGTCGTGCTGATGGAACTCTTCCCCGACACTTTGTTGGATCGGAGTCCGGGGATCGTCATCGAGCTGAACGTGTGCTAGAACTCGGAGGTGCCGTAGTTTCGGTGCTTGATCAGTCGGGCCGTGGAGACGTACGACTATATCAACCAAACGCTTCCGTTGTCGATCTACAAGGGTACGTAGATCACACTCTCCCCTCTCGTTGCTATGCATCACCATGGTCTTGCATGTGCGTAGGAAATTTTTTGAAATTACTACGTTGCCCAACAATTTCATGATGAAAATTCGCATGCACTTGGAACATTTCTTAAAGATTGCCAAAAAATCAGAATTTTTTGAATTTGTTTTCTTATTTTTCGATTTTACTTTTCATAGCAGGAGCATTTGAGCTCGAGATTAGAAGAATACTTTCGCGGTTTTGTTTGTATTCGTTCAAAATACCAACGAGTCATTTTGTCGTGAAATTTTACACTTGAACAATACACTAGAATTCTCGCAAAGAAGAAGAATACACCAGATGATGCTTGTTTTGCAAAAGTTTCACATTTCTTTTATTTTTTAACTGTTATTTTTGCAATTCTGGTACATGTGCACCGCATGTCTCCAAGATGTGTTTTCGTTCCCCTAGAAAAAAGATGCATTTTCGCTTGTTGTCCAGCCACGTTGAAGGAGGTTGCGACTTCGGGCCAGTTCTTTTGAAGCGATTCTCAAGTGACAATTCTAGAGGATGCTGGGGAAAGGGGCGAGAATCGCCCAAAAGAGCTGGCCCTTCATCCGACGTCAATTATGATGAACATTGCTCTATGACACCGACAACATCATAGTGGATGAAGACATTAATTTTGGCATCTCGATCTGCGGGTGGAGAACCCCACTTCCCTATGCGACTAGGGTGTTGGTCAAGGATTGTGAAATCCTCAAGATGCCAAAAGCTCCATGACCTCCACCGTCGCGGAAGAACCGGTGGGCAGCGGTTGATGCCGTGGTCGAGCTCCTCCTACAGGTAATAGTGCTGAGAGCATCTCCGCAGAGGCGCTAAATAAACCGCATGTTTGAAAAAATGGCATTTTAGCGCGCGCGACCGAATCAGCAGCTTCAGCAGACCCGTAAAAATCGCGCGCGCGCTAAAAACCACTCAGCATGCTGAACAGAGCGGCCTCGCGTGCCGATTTTTTGGGGCGTCCGCTACCGCGTGCTGTACAGCGACTCGCCCGCGCGAATGTCCACCAACCGCCAGATCTGAAATACCCACTCGCGCGCGCAACTTCTCCATCCTCTCCGGTGACCCGTCGGCGCTTCCCCCGCCGTTCTGCACCGCGCGCCGCTTCCCCCTCTTTCCCGGTGGCCGTCGGTCCCTCCTCCACTGCGGCCGCCCCTCGAGCGCCCGTTCCGCCGACGAACAGCGCCCGGCGAGGGTTTGCAACTCGGCGCCCACAAGGTGTTTGACAAAACGCTTGCAAAGTATATATTGGTACTAAACTTCATTTTTGTAGATGAATTTGGAGCATGTTATTTGTAGTGTTAAATATTGATGTGAATTCAAACTTGTAGATGAGTTCATCCTATGATTCTTTTAATGAATAATTTGATCTTCAAGAGGAGGAGGACCTTGCAATGGTCCTAGCTATGCATATCAACAAAAAGCCGAAGCACGATGGTTCGGTTTTCGGTCGTCACAAATTTTGGAGGGAAAGGATTGATGCTGACAACAGATTGATGCGGAACTATTTTGCACAGATTTCCATATATCCCGAGTCCTACTTTTGGCACGTTTTAGGATGAGCATTGAGTTGTTCAAACGTATTGCAGAGAAACTGGCGAGCCATGATCGATTTTTTTCGGCAAAGGTGGAATGCCGCCGGAGAACTCGGGCATAGCACCTTTCAAAAGGTGACCGCCGCTTTGCGTATGTTCGCATACGGAATTCCGACGGATCTAGTTGATGATCACTTGACCATGGATGAGAGACAAGCCATCATGTGTGTCCAGCGCTTCACGGTTGAAATCGTTCTAGTGTTTGGTCCGAAATATTTGAGAGCTTCCAATGTTGAGGATGCCGCAAGACTTTTGGAGATGAATAAAGCTCGTGGGTTCCCAGGTATGCTTGGCTCAATAGATTGTATGCATTGAAGTTGGAAGAACTGTCCTAAGGCATGGCATGGACAATTCCACGGGTAGAAAAAAGGTTCAACTATAATCCTTAAAGCGGTGGCCGATCAAAAGATTTGGATTTGGCATGCTTTTTTGGGAATGCCAGGATCTTTGAACGACATCAATGTTGTTCAACTGTCACCGCTCATGAATAGTATTGTAAATGGTGAACTGCCACGTATGCAGTTTGTAGCAAATGGTCATACATACAACTATGGCTACTATCTTGCGGATGGCATCTACCCAAGGTGGCAAATATTTGTGAAGCCGTTGAAAAAAAATCGAAAGGTGAGAAAAATGTTGATTTCCACAATGCTTAGGCGGCGGCTAGGAAAGATGTGGAGAGAGCTTTTGGGATTTTGCAAGCCCAATTTGCTATTGTGAAAGGACCAGCTAGATTTTGGGATCAAAATATCCTTTGGTACATCATGAACGTTTGTGTGATCATGCATAACATGATCATCGAGAACGAGCGAGGGCAAGATTTGGACTATTCTCAGTATGAATTGTTGGGACGTCCAGTACAAGTGAGGAGGAGCGTTGAGAGGATGTCCCGCTTTGTTGCCTTCTATCACGCCATTCGACATGCAGAAACGCATGATGAACTTCAGAACGATCTAGTCGAGGAGTGGTGGGCATGGAATGAGCGACAAGCCGCATGATGGTGTATGTTTGTCGTACTATTATTTGTTGTATTAGTCATGAACTATTTGTTGTATTGAACTTTAATTATTTGTTTGAGTTGTAATGATAATTGAACTATTTTTTGTAAATTTATTTTGTGTGTGTTTGATCTTCTTTGTTTCACATTGAACGCAAAATGTTGTTTGTGTTGGGCGCGCGCTCTATTTTACAGCACCTGCTGGAGCGGCACTCTCGCGCACTATAATTTTTGAATGCCTGATGAAGCAACTGCCTAGTTCGACGTGCAAAAGTGTTGTTTCGGTGTTGTTAAAAACTTTTAGCGTGCCATGCCAGCGCATGTGTTAAAGATGCTCTAAGGCCTTGTAAAATGTTAGCTTAGAAAAATAAATCAGATTATTTAAAGCCCCGATGCCTATTTTTATAAAAAAACGTAAGCACCGATGCTTAAAGAAAGTTTAATTTATTTTTCTAAACACCTTCCACACCTTGCATCGTACGAGGTGAGAGAGTCAAGCCGTCCCTCGCCAAGCCCCGCCGCCTTGCGCATCGGATCACTGCCAACCGCCACCGAGATCCTCCGCTCGCAGGTCCCAGGTTCCCATGAGAAAGGTCCTCGACACCCCGGGCGGCGGATTCCTCCGGCCGGCGGTGGCGGCGGGGAGTGGAAGGGTTGGGGGCGGCGGCGCCTTAGGTTTTGAGGGGGAAACCCCGACAAGTCACCCTGGGCAGGGACGACACGAGGGACGGTTCGTTTTTGCAGCGTACGATCTATTCGCTTCCCCGTGCGACTAGGGGATGAAGAGATTAAATTTGGCATCTGGATCTGGCGGTGGAGAACCCTGCTTCGCCATTGCGACTAGGGGGCTTTGCCAAGTATTGTGAAACCCTCGAGATGCCAGAAGCTGTGTGACCACCACCGCCGACGAAGAACTCCTTCCACGGGTAATGGTGTGTTGAGGCAGTCAAGCTGCAGGTACGTAGGATTTTCTTCCATTGCATGCTCCCAAGGTTGATTCAGTTGACGCTCCTAATTCCAGATGTTACATTCAACTCTCTCTCTCTATATATATTTTGTTCGGTTCATCAGGAAGAACTATATAGTAGTAGCATTTTTTCTCCTGATGCTTCCGTTTGGGATGAAATTGCAACTTGTGTGTCTTCCCATCAAACAACGCCATCTTCCAAATGAAGTCCGGTACTAGAAGGAAATTACGAATTCAGTAGACACATGAACGCCAATATTCTTCTCTCAAATGAGCATAGTCCAGTTGGCAATACTTGTTATAAGCATAGCCCAAACAACCAAGTCCATTCCTCAAACAAAAAGAAACAACCAAGTCTTAACATGTGTAAATGGAAAAGGATAATTCAAACCCGCCAGGAAAACCCGCTGTCTATGCCTGATCGATCTAGGCCAAACATAGACTACGGGGCAAAAAACCTGGCGCATCACAGTATCCTATTGCAAGCCAAACAATAGCAACAAACAGCTTAAGAAGTTCCAACAAAAGTAGTGCAGTTCAACCGACTACTAACCACAGCAACGCAATTATTCAGAAGTCCTGAGCCATCTTCAGAGCACCACACTAGTGAGAAGAACTGCTGCCGGACTTGAGGCAACTAAAGCACGCCCAACGCCTCCACCTTGGTTGAGCGGGCACAGGAGGAGCAGGCGTAGCAGCGGCGGCCTCACTGCTTTCTGCAACACTAGTGGCGACGACTGCGTGCACGGTCTCTGCTGAACCGTCCTCGGCTTCTTCGTGTTCCTCGGCCGGCTGAAAATAAACGAGGCAATGTATGACTACTAAATTTTCCCAGAATAAAAGTCCCTAATTTCCCTCACACTAATAACTATTCGGTGGTGCATAATTAATCTAGATTCGTGCAAGCGAAGTGCTTCTACATATATGGTTCTCTAAATACTATTGCAGCAGACCTGTTCCTGTCGGTCTGCCTGCGATTCTTCTTCCTCCTCCTTCTCGTTGATCGCCTGAGCAGAGTTACTGACACCGGCGGTTGTTGTGTGCGCTGGTGATGGAGCAGACATGCCAAAACTGAGGCGAGGGACAGGAGAGCTGGGGTGGACGTCGAGAACTGAGCACTTCTCCACTGCATCAGGGTCGACATCGTTGGCTTCGCGTTGGTTCTCCGGCTGAAAAAACGCACAAGGAACTCATTTTAGGCAGCATCAAAAAGTGCAGTAGATTAATAGTGTATCCACGTACGGCCGTAGAAGTATGTAGTGCCTACTGCCTACCTCTGCCTTGGTGGAATCCGACGCCTGGCCTTCATGGGACTACATACAAGAGATTGATAAGTTAAATGGAAGGAAGAGTGAGGAAAATTCAGAAACTTGAGCACGAGTGCAAAAACATGTGTGGCATGGTATGGTGAATTGGTGATCATCCCATGGAGCACCTGATCTTGCTTCTTCTGCTCCAGATCCGGCTTTTGTTTGATGCGGTTGTCATCGTCGTCGTCGAACTGCAATGAAAAGGACCGATTATGCATGAGGCTTTTAAAAGGGGAGCTAGCTAGCTAGCTAGCTAGAGAGTAAACCAAGTAGTACCTCTTGTTGTGTCTCTTGGGAGCTCGATTCTTTGTTGTCCTCCCGAGCAGACGTACCAACACTAGTAGCATGATGCAGAAGAGGGGAGGCTGGTTCTTTTATCATCTGTATGTATATAAATAAGAAGCCAAAACTAGTAGCTCTGAGCCTGTGAGTGAATTGGTAAAAAAAAAATCACACTAAAGCTCGAACCAGATAGACACAGAAGCATGTAGTAATACCCGAGGGTCACCACTCATGTCGAGATCAAGCGTGGGATGGTTGGGATGATTGTCGATTGCTTGCCTCACAGCTGCCTCCATCTTCTCCACATCAGAAGCACGGGCACCATGGCAGTCGATATTAGCGAAGACCCACCGGAGGGAAGGGAGGTTCACCAGGGTACTAATAAAGTCAAAATCAATGACGGCATCCCTCATGTACCACATTGTGCCGAAGCCAAACGTAATGCATTCAAGGCTCCGCATGCTTCCCGGCAGAAACCAGAAAGGTGCATGTATCCCGCAGTACCTCAACTTGGGGAACGCGCCATCAGGGAACTCAATGTATGAGTCTATCCACAAATTTCCCATGTCACAAAGCTTTGGCAAGCCCCCCAGGTTGACCACATCCGGCTCCTCAAAATGATACAGATCCATTTTTAGTTTGGAGAGGTTCGGCAGCAGCGAGGAATTAATCCACGCCGGGAGCCTACTGAAAGTGCTCGACATTGACAGATCCCGGAGTTCCCGAGGGGGCTTGTAGCCTGCCCAGTAGGTATCTGTCTCCATTTCGGACCACTCATCGAGGTCCTCAAGATGTATGATTTGGATTTTCTCAAGTTTGCATACAGAACCCACCAAAGTTTTCATCGAGCGCTCATCCAAATGTCCCCTTAAATCACATCCTAGCACCCTCAGCTCTGTCAGCTTACCGAGTCCTTCAACGAAGGTAGAAAATTCGCCACTAATTTTCAAAGATAGCTCTTCCAGGGATGTCAGGTTCCCTATCCAATTCGGCGCTTCAATACAAATATGTTCAAAACCATCAGTGCACAAGCGCATGCTGCCAACACGCAGGCACTTAAGTTTCCTCAGCAAACTAGTACTCTGCGGCAATCCTTTTATCTTGCAGTTCCTCAAGTCTAGTGTCTGCAGAAACTTTAGATCTCCTATATCTTTTGGGAGCTCACTAATATTTGTGTTCTCTAGACTTAAGTATCTCAACAGATGTGACTTTCCAAGATGCTCAAGATGACAGTTTTCCAGAAATTTGCAGTTCTTCATATCTAGAACACGTAACACTTGAAAGCATGAAAGTGATGGCATCATACTTATATGACACATGCTGGCATAACATGATCTCAGCTTTGGCATGCTCTTGTTAACCAAATGGTTGTGCTGCTCTTCATCTCTTGTTTGGACAGCTAACCTACGAGCTTTGCTTTGTGAAGATGAATATTTCCCATTACTATCCAGTATGGTGACAAAATTTTGTTCCTTTGATAACAAACAAATTATATCAAGAACCATATCATGAACACGACAAGCACCTATGGCATTATCTTGTTTCTGCTCTACAGGCAGGAGCATGCTTCTATTTACGAGATCATTAAAGTATCTCTCTCCAATCTCAAATAACCCTATCCCTGGCTCCTCATGGACAAAGCCTTCGGCTACCCACATCCATATCAATGTGTCTTTCATGATCAAAGCGTCTTCTGGAAATATGCTCAGATGCAACAGACAAGGCCTTAGATGATAAGGTAGATCATCATAGCTAAACATTAATATCCTTCTCATGTCATCAATATCTTTATTATATCCATTTCCAAAACCAATAGAGTTGTATAGCATAGACCAATTCTCCATTGGTTTATCACGCAACAAACTAGCTATTGCAATGATAGCAAGCGGCACACCAGCGCATCTCTGTAGAAATTTTTTAGATACCTCAGAAGGTTGATCATAAGGGCATTTTCCTTTACCATCAGATAATATTGTATAGAATAGTTCTTCAGACAATTTGTGAGAAAGTGGTTCTAGCTTGTAGACATCACCGGTCTTTGTGGCAACTTGATGAAGACGAGTAGTTGTGATGACTCGACTTCCAAGATTGTTATCCAACAATGCAAATTTGATTATTCCCCATGCCGTTGTATCCCATATGTCATCGACGACGATGAAGTACCTATCCCCATGACAGAGCAAGAGCCGTGCATTAGTTAGTATAGAACGCCTATATATGTAGAATATCAGTGGAAAGAATAAGATACATGCCAACCACTTGGATAAGGAATACGCATGTATATTTTATCGTTCAATCTACAATATTAAAGTGCAATAAAGAAGGAATGAAAGCCACTCGACAAATTCATGCTTGAGCTTGAAAGATTTCATTTATATCAACTACAGTTCTCATTAATACCACTCCCAAACTAAATATAGTTCTGCATTGGAAGTTTGCATATTAGATTTATTTCTGAATTCGACAGAACCCAAATGGTAGCAAAAAGCATGAAAACGTGATAGAATATACATTCTTTTCAAAAAATGCATCAGGATTGAATAGGCTGTCCAAATTAAAATTTAAAATATCTCACAGGAAATTAACCATAGGTTTCAAACTTGTTGCTTCATTAGGTTCAATGTTCTTATGAAGAAATGCACAACATGGCCGATAAAAGTCAAAGTATATAGTAGTAGACTCTACGAATTAATGGCTGTAGATATGCATTTGCGAGTTCCATGTAGATGGCGTTCATCATAACATGTAGATGTAGCGCCGCATTGCGTCAATACAACTAGCACCTTAATTCCTAGTTACATATTTTCTGTTTACCAGATTATACATCAGCTGGAATAGTTGTGTCTTGTTTTAACTATATATAAACTTAATTGTGGTGGGTGATCCGAACCTCTTATTTTGAAGTAGATCTCCGAGCTTGTTGATGAGTTGTCTTTCATCCAATATGGCTATATCACCCATAGACTTGCTTGGTTCCAGTTCCAGGAGGATGTCCTTAAGAACTTTGTTCACTTGAGGGTTTCGACCCACCGGAACAAAAGCCTTGCAACTAAATTTTGTTTGAAGACTATCATACACTGCCTTGGCAAGAGTTGTCTTGCCGAGTCCTCCAGCTCCATAAATAGAGACTATCTTAAGCTGCTGATTTGACACATCCCCATCACCATGTGTCAGTCTCTTGATTAGCTCGTCCCGAGCGTCTTCAATGCCAACGAGGTCTTTCTGATTCTTGTACAAAGCCGCTAGACAAGGATAAATGGTGTTGTTTATGCTGGTGTCCTTGACTTTACTGTATCTGTCATGCCAGTCAGCCAGGTCTTTGGCATGGGTCTTGATGTCCTTGATGGCATTGGCGATCTGATGGCGAGCCTTGCCTTTGGTGAACAAGCTGGTCATTTTCTCCACTAGCAATTTGAGCTTGTGAGAGTTGGCTGCTGGATCGAACCCCTCAACGTACACCAGGAAGTTGTCAATGACATCCTCCATGTCGTATGACAGGCGTGTGAGTTCATCTGCCCAGATCTTCACCTGCTGGTCGAGCTGGTCCCTTGGCACCTTTGCCACCATTGTAAGGGCAGCGTGTACGCCCTTCATCTCTAGCTCAAGGGACTCGACGTCTTCCTTGACGCCCTTCTGTAGCTTGTACTCCGCCAAAAGCAGCTCACCCAGCTTGGCGAGTAGGCTTCCCATGACGCTGGTCACCACGTCCATGGCAGAGTTGATGTTCGCTCTCAATTAATGTGTGGATCTTTTAGGAAGAAAACCTGTAACACCGATTGGAAGTTAGAATACAGGAATCTGTTGTAGGAAAACCAAAGGAAACTATTCTCCATCGCCGGTTCCACAGGAAATCCACAGGTGAAAACCTGTAACACCGATGGGAAGCAAATCGGTGGTTTGATGGTACTCCCTCTGTAGTGATCTAGAAGATCTTATATTTGTTTATAGAGAGAGTACTTACTTAGTACAAGAAGCATAGCTGAGTAAGGCACCCTTGCCGTCAGATCCAACACCAAGGAGCTCCCAGGAAAGATCACCAAGAAGCTAGCACGTCGGCAAGCGACCGCCTCCAAATGTCGCCCTTGCCGTGCTTGCTGAGACGAGACGAGACACGAGCGCCATGGTTGGTGGAGCAAGAGCAACTTGCTGAGATTGAGGTGCCCCCAAGAAGCTAGCAGAGCCGAGGAGCCAGCAAAGGCTTTCCCAGATCTGATGAATGATGAGGTAACACAGTGTGGGACGGGTCCTGACGGTGCATGCATTATTGCTAGGAAGCTGCCCGGAGGCACGTCCAAGGAGGCTGCCAACTAGGTCCCGCTCCCGCAGGCAACTAATTCCTGCCGAGAATGCGAGGTATACGTACTTCGTCTTTTCAGCCACATCTTTTTCCCTTGATATTTTTTCGTATACATTAGCTCGTTAGCTCCATCACACTATAAACGCGCGTACTGTCTCTCATTAAACCCCATTAACGCGCTCGAGAAGGACAGCCAACCAACTATGCCATGTGGCATATGTTGATTGGCCATGGTGAGAAAGTTTTTTGATTATTTTAGAGTATTTTTAGAAGATGAAAGTGAGATTTTTGTTTCTTTTTTTAGAAAAGTTTTACTAGGTTTTTTTCTTTTTGAGATGAATGTGATGTTCACATGATGCGAGAAAATTTTTATTTATTTATTTTGAGATGAAGGTGAGTTTTTATTTCTTTATTATTAAGATGAAGAATCGTGCACATAATTTTTTCTCAAGCGACCCGCAATGAAGGGTTTCAACCACTAGTACATTATTAATCGGCTTATGTTAGCAAACACGCCAGCGGCGAGCATGAAACCTGGTTGTCTGTGAAGTGCTTCCCATGGGAATCAGGAAAAGAAATTCTTATATGGCCCGTGTAGTATGCTCTTGATGGTTGGACCCTCTCCAACAGCTGACATATGGCGAGCTATCTCCTAATTCCCATAACAAATTGCGATTACTGACATTAGTTTATCAAATTTTTGATATTTTAGACCACCTACGCAAGTGAAACGACAAAAAAAGATCATCTTCAGATGAAATTGACAAAACTACCTTGGCAGCAGTCCCGACAAGCCCGTGGCGGCACATTGGGTTGCTTGGTACGAGCAACCAGAGTTTGTGCCACCAGTGGGACGTGCTCACTCGGTCGCTCCTCTCTTGTTGCCTGCACCACTGACACGGGCATCGGCCACAACAACTACAACAGGGGTACAGAAGGTACTCGTGCGCATGGCAATGCAGCTAAGCTCACTGCTCTGAGCAATTTCTGCCATGCTTGAAGTGTGGAGAGCCTTGGGGGCATGAACATGTGTATCCCCCAACCGTTAAGTTGCATATCATTGATGAATTATTGAGCCTGTTCAGTATGGACATGTATTCATAGCAGAGCGCAAGGGACAGAGTCGGCAGGAACAAGAGCTGGCCGATTAGGTGTGGTATTTTTCTCTGCATGCAGTTTCTGGCACTGAAAAGCTCTGAGTTGTTTGCAAACTCCATGGTTGGCTGCAGGGACATGAGGTTTATATATCAGTCGATTTCTGGGAGCACCGCTTCTTTCGTATCTCAACAATTCAGCACCCAATTGCAAGGAATTCAAGACATGAGTAAACCAGTCAAGGTGTCAGTGGCTAATGGGTCTCAGCTGATCTGCAGTAAAGAAATTCTGGGCTGCTCTTGGTACACTCAGGGCACATTTTCTTCACCAATTTCAGAATTCTTCCTTTGGACAAGTATGACATAATTTTGGGCATGGACTAGTTGGAATACCACAGCCCATGCTTATTGGTTGACCAAAACGCAATATGCAGATTCAAGCACAAGGTTTCACGGTCGTTCTCCAAGGTGTCGCTGCATAGAATGAACAGTGCTCTGTCATGAACAGTTTGCAGCTTGCCAGTATTGAGAGGAGTTCAGCGATTGCATTTACAGCACAACTATGCTACACCGACGATGCAGATGCAGCTCCGAAGATTCTATGTACTGAATTGCCTCCTGAGATTGTTCAAGTTCTGCTCGAGTTTGAGGATATTTTTACTGAGCCTACAGGGTTGCCACCTCAGCGCTCGTGTGATCACAAGATACCCATGCCTTCAAATGCAAACGTTGCAACCTATATGAAACTATGATGCCATAATACGTGCTTTATTGGATGCAGAAGAGGAGGCCAGAGAGAAGCGCGAGCCTCAAGAGGAGGAACGGCGGCAGGCAGAACAGGCGGAGAGAGCAAAAGAACATGCGAAAAGAGCGAAAAGCTTGAGGTTAGAACTTTCTCTTAATATAGCCACCAATCAATATATATCGATGGACAATGCTAACATGACTCTCCTCTTATATCTCTTTATGCAAAGTCATGCGGCTGGAAATGGTGCTGCTCCACAGGTGTAGAGAACGTGTCCACGGAGGTGCTCTATGAACTTGGATGTGATGTGCAACGCGGCTACAAACTTTGAACTTGCATGTGATGTGTTATATGAATTTGTATGAACTTGTACGTGATGTGCTCAAGGAATTTGTATGAGCAACATGCATATATGCTTCTTGATATGAGATGTGTTGTTCTATTCTGCTATGAAGTTATATACCTCTTACATATGTATTTATTTTCAATTGCAGAGCTTAATGAAGAAATAAATTGTCAACAACATCTGTGGGACATATTTCCGATAGCACCACTCGGAAAAAGCTGCCATTGCCAAGAGGAGGCACTCGGCAGAGGGGCCACCTAACTGCTACTGTATACATTTCCGAGGGCCCAACCTCGGAAAAGAAAATTTTGCCGAGAGGCAGCCCTCGGCAGAGGTGACACCTGGCTGATACTACCAACTACATGTCTTTGCCGATAGCAAAAGTACCCGGCAAAAACTGCCACATGGCATTACCTATAAGTATCTAAGCTGTAGCGAGATCATTCTAAGGCCTCTCGGTAGACATTCTGTTGAGGAATCAAAAATGTATGCCGAGAACCTGATCGGGAGCTCTCGGCAAACTTACCCACGACGTCATGGAGCCGTCAACTGCAAACGGACATGCCACGTGTCACCTTATTGCGGTGAACCTACTCTTTAGTTCTCGGCGTATTGCACCATTACCGGGTCTTTCTTGATCGCTGAGTACCTTTTAGGGGTGTCTTGGCATTGGTATGTTTTTGCCGTGTGCTACACTTTGCCGAGCATGGTACTCGGCTGCCAAGATCCCACGGTTTAGCTCTCGGCGTGGATTCTTTTTCCAGTAGTGAGTCTTCTTCCAAATGAAGCTCAGTACTAGAAGAAAATTGTGAATTCAGTAGACAGATGAAGGCCATTTTTGTTTACTCAAATGGGCATAGCCGAATTCGCAATACTTGGCATAAGCAAAACAGAAACAACAAAGTCCATTCCTCAAACAAACAAACAAACAAATCTTAATTAACATGTGGAAATGGAAAGGATATTCAAACCCGCCAGGAAAACCCGCTGTCGATGCCTGATCTTGATCAAACATAGACTACGGGGCAAAAAACCTGGTGCGTCATACTATCCTATTACAAGCCAAACAATAGCAACAAACAGTTTAAGAAGTTCCGACAAAAGTAGTGCAGTTCAACCCGACCACTAACCAGCAACGCAATTATTCAGAAGTCCTGAGCCATCTTCAGAAGCACGGCACCACACTAGTGAGAAGAACTGCTGCCGGACTTGAGGCAACTAAAGCACGCCCAACGCCTCCATCTCGGTCCAGCGGGCTCAGAAGGAGCAGGCGTAGCAGCGGCGGCCTCACTGCTTTCTGCAAGACTAGCAACGTCGACTGTGTTCTGCAGGGTCTTTGGTGGAGTCGTCTCTGCTGACCCGTCCTCGGCTTCTTCGTGTTCCTCGGCCGGCTGAAAATAAACGAGGCAACTTGTGTTATTGGTGTGACTACTAATTTTCCCAGAAAAAAATCCCCTAATATCCCTCACACTAATAACTATTCGATGGTGCATAATCTAGATTCGTGCAGGCGAAATGCTTCAATGGTTCTCTAAATATTATTGCAGCAGACCTGTTCCTGTCGGTCTGCCACCTGCGATTCTTCCTCCTCCTTCTCGTTGATCGCCTGAGCTTGTTGTCCGCGCTGGTGATGGAGCAGACAAATGCCAAAACTGAGGCGAGGGACAGGACCGCTGGGGTGGACGTCGAGGACTGAGCACTTCTCCGCTGCATCAACGTCGACGTTGTTGGCTTCTCGTTGGTCGTCCGGCTGAAAAAACGCACAAGGTACTCATTTTAGGCAGCGTACGTCAAAAAGTGTAATAGATGCACCTTATCCACGTACTAGTACCTACCTTTTGGTCTGCCTTGGAGGAATCCGACGCCTGGCCTTCATGAGACTACATACAAGAGATTGATAACATAAATGGAAGATCGAGGAAAATTCAGAAACTTGAGGATGAGTGCAAGACATGCGCGGCATGCATGGCATGGTGATCATCCGATGGAGCACCTGATCTTGCTTCTTCTGCTCCGGATCCGGCTTTTGTTTGACGCGGTTGTCATCGTCGTCGTTGAACTGGAATGAGAAGGACCGACTGGCGACTATGCATGAGGCTTAAAAGGGAAGCTAGCTAGCAAGTAGTGAGTAAAGCAAGTAGTACCTCCTGCTCTGTCTCTTGGGAGCTCGATTCTTGGTTGTCGTCCTGAGCAGACGGACCAACACCCGTATTATGATCCAGAAGAGGGGAGGCTGGTTCTTTTATCTATAAAAATAAAAATATAAAAGCCAAAGCTGGTACACTGTCAGTGAATTTGGAAAAAACTCACACTAAAGGTCGAACCAGATAGGTACAAAAGCCTGTAGTAATACCGGATCTCCACCACGCCTTCCCATATCAAGTTTGGGATGGTTGGGATGATTGTCGATTGCTTGCCTCACCGCTGCCTCCATCTTCTCCACATCAGAAGCACGGGCACCACCCCAGCAGTCCATATAAGCGAAGACCCACCGGAGAGAAGGGAGGTTCCCCAGGGTACCAATAAAGTCAACATCAATGACGTCGACGGCATCCTTCTTGTCCAAGTACCACCCTGTGCCGAACGTAATGTATTCAAGGCTCCGCATGCTTCCCGGCAGAAACCAGAAAGGTGCATCTATCCCGCAGCTCCTCAACTTGGGGAACGCGCCATCAGGGAACTCAATGCCCTCTGCTCGTATCCACAAATCTTTCAAACTACAAAGCTCTGGCAAGCCCCACAGGTTGACCACATCCTGCTCCTCCATAGGGAAAGCCCGCATTTTTAGTTTGGAGAGGTTCGGAAGCAGCGAGGAATTAATCCACGCCGGGACCCTACTGAACTTGGTCGATATTGACAGATCACGGAGTTCCCGAGGAGGCTTGTAGCCTGCCCAGTAGGTATCTGCCTCCAATTCCGACCACCAGAGGCCCTCAAGATGTAGGGTTTGGATTTTCTTAAGTTTGCATACAGAACCCACCAAAGTTTTCTTAGAACAATCATCCAGACTTCCCCTTAAATGACAGTCCAGCACCCTCAGCTCTGTCAGCTTACCAAGTTCTTCAACGAAGGTAGAGAATTCACCATTAATTTGCAAAGATAACTCCTCCAGGGATGTCAGGTTCCCTATCCAATTCGGCACTGCTATACCAAAATGTTCAATTCTACGATTGTGCAAGCGCTTGCTGTCAACACGCAGGCACTTAAGTTCCCTTAGCAAACTAGTACCCTGAGGCAATTCTTGTATCCAGGAGTTCCTCAAGTCTAGTGTCTGCAGAAACTTTAAATCTCCTATATCTTTTGGGAGCTCACTGATTTTTGTGTTCTCCAGACTCAAGTATCTCAATTGGTGTAACCTTCCAAGATGCTTAAGATGACAGTTTTCCAGAAATATGCAGTTTTTCATGTCTAGAACACGTAACACTTGAAAGCTCGAAAGTGGTGGCATCATACTTTTATGACAGCTGCTGGCATAACATGACCTCAATTTTGGCATGCTTGTGTTGGCCAAATGGTTGCCCTGCTCTTCCTCTCTTGTTTGGACAGCTAACCTACGAACATTGCTTTCTGAAGATGAGTATTTCCCATTACCATCCACTATGGTAACAAAATTTTCTTCCTTCGATAACCAACAAATTGTATCAAGTACCATATCATGAACACGGCAAGCATATATGACATTCTTTCCTTTCTTCCCCACAGGCAGGATCAGGCTTCGGTTTACGAGAGCACTAAAGTATCCCTCTCCAATCTCAAATAACCCTCTCCCTCGCTCTTCACTGACAAAGCCTTCGGCCACCCACATCCATATCAATGTCTCTTTCATGATCAAAGCGTCCTCTGTAAATATGCTCAGATGCAATAGACAAGGCCTTAGATAACAAGGTAGATCATCATAGCTAAATACTAATATCCTTCTCATGTCATCAATATCTCTAGTATCTCCATATCCAAAACCAATAGAGGTGTATACCATAGACCAATCCTCCACTCTTTTACCAACCAACAAGCTAGCTATTGCAATGATAGCGAGCGGCACACCACCACATTTCTGTAGAAATTTTTTAGATACCTCAGAAGGTAGATCATCAGGGCAGTTCTCTTCACCACCAAATAATCTTTTATAGAATAGTGCTTTAGACAAATCATGAGAAAGTGGTTCTAGCTTGTAGACATCACCCGTGTTTGCTGCGACTTTGTGAATGCGAGTTGTTGTGATTACTCGACTTCCACGATTGTTGTCCAACAAAGCACATTTGATTGTTCCCCATGATTCCAAATCCCATATGTCATCGATAACGATGAAGTACCTATCCACATGACAGAGCAAGAGCCATGTTAGTTAGTTCAGAACTATCTAGAGTGTCAATTAGAAGAACAAGATGCATGCCAGCCACTTGGATAATGAATATACATGTATATGTGATCATTCAGTCTACAGAAAAGGTGCAATAAACAAGGAACGAATGCATGAATTTGACTGATTTCATTTATATCAACAACGGTTCTCATTAATCACATTCTCAAACTAAATATAGTTTTGCATTGGAAGCTCGCATATTAGATTTATTTCTGAATTCTGTTGAGAATAGTTGGTGGTTGTTCACAACCTAATGAAAAAACAGGAAAACAAGAAAAAATACTTTATTTTAATAAAAAAATACATCAGGATTGAATAGGCTGCCCAAATTAAAATTCACAAGATCTTAATTGAAATTAACCGCAACTTTCTAACATCTTGCTTCATCAGATTCAATGTAATTATGACGCTGAGGTGCACCACCTGGCTAATAAAGCCAAACTCTATATTAGTAGACTACAAATTATTGGTATCAGATATGTATTTGTCACCAGTTCCATGCAGATGGCATCCATCATAACATGTAGGCCCACATTGTGTCAATACATCTAGCGCCTTAAGTCCAACATATCCTCTATTCACAAGATTATACTCCCTCCATTCCTAAATATAAGTATTTTTAGAGATTCCATTATGGATTACATATAGATTTATATAGACATATTTTATAGTGTAGATTCACTCATTTTGCTCTGTATGTAGTCCATAGTGAAATCTCTAAAAATACTTATATTTAGGAACAGCGGGAGTATATATGTAAATTGAGATAAATGTGTCATTAAGTGTTTCAACTATATAAACATGATTGAGGTGGACAAGCTTCGAACCTGACATTCTGAAGTAGTTCTCGGAGTTTTTCGACAAGTTGTCTTACATCTAATGTGGCTACATCGCTCGTATGCACGCGCAGTTCCAAGAGGATGTCCTTGAGAACTTTGTTCACTTCAGGTTTTTGACCCACCGGAACAAAAGCTTTGTGAACATATTGCGTTTGAAGACTATCGTACACTGCCTTGGCAAGAGTTGTCTTGCCGAGTCCTCCAGGTCCGACAATAGAGACTATCTTGAGCTGCTGATTTGACCCATCCCCGTCAACAAGTGCCAGCCTCTTGGTTAGCTCGACCCGAGCGGCTTCAATGCCGACGAGCTCTTGCTGATCCTTGTACAAAGCCAGCATACGAGGGTCAACCTTGGATCTGCTAGGTGAATTGACAACAGCATCGCTGACTTGGCATCTGGCACGCCGGCCAGCCACCTCTTCGGCAAGTTTCTTGAGAGCCTTAATGTCATTGGCGATCTGATGGCGACCGTTGGCTTTGGTGAAATAGCCGGTCATCTTCTCCATTAGCCATTTGAGCTTGTTGGAGCTGGGTGCTGGATCAGATCCCTCGACGCACACCAGGAAGTTGTCAACGACGTCCTCCATGTCGTACGACAGCTCCCTCAGTTCATCTGCCCATTTCTTGAACTGCGCATTAAGCCGGTCCCGTGGTACCTCGGCCACCTTTTTAAGGGCAATGTGAATGCTCTCCATCTCTTTTTTGAGGGACTCAATGTCTTCATTGACGCCCTTCTGTAGCTTGTACTCACTCGCGAGCAGCTCGCCCAGCTTAAGGAGTAGTCTTCCCATGACACCGGTCACCAACTCCATGGTTGGGTGACTTGGGTCGGATCCTTTAGGAAGAAAACCTGTAACATCCATTGGAAGTTAGTACAAGACAGGAATCCGTTGTAGAAAACCCCTCCAAAAAAAAAACTGTTCTCTCCACCGGCCACCACCTTCTGCGTCAATGAAAGCAAATCAATCAGTTGCTGCTTACCTGTATAGAACCAAGCAGAGCATAGCCGAGGAAGGCAAGCAGCTAGCAGATCCAACACCAAGGAGCTCTCTGAAAAGACCCCCAAGCAGCTAGCACGTCAGCAGCAGCGGCAGGCTCTTCACTTCGGCAACCGCCTCCAAATGCTAGCTAGGTCTGCGCGCCGCCCCTGCGGCCTGCGGGCGTGCTTGCTGGGAGCGGGACGAGACGAGCAAGCGTGGGACGGCTACACAAGCGCCATGGTTGGTGGCTTTTGGTGGAGCAAGAGCAATGGTGGTGAGAACGAGATGGAGATGCCTCTAACTCGTTCTTTAGATCTGGCCGCTTTGATGAATGATGAGGTTGCACTGTGACTGTGGGTGGACGGGTCACTCCCGAGACTGTGCATGCATGCATTATTGGTCTGAAGCTCCCCGGAAGCACGTCGGAGGAGGCTGCCAGCTTGGTCCCGCTCCCACAGGCAAAAACCCTGTGTTTTCTGAACCAAGCTGTAGACGGGACGGGAGGTGCTCCGTCTTCTCAGCCACATCTTTTTACCCTGATATTTCCCCCTCCTCTTGCTCTTTCACTTCCATGCACACTGTATACGCGCAAACATACTATGTCTCATACATTATTGCTGGCCTTTTATCTCAGCAAGCACGCCAGAAGCGGCAGCGAGCACGGACCCAGCTTCTGGACCCTGGAGGTGTCGCTCAAGTGCACGTGCACCCCGTGAGGATGAGGTTGTGGGCGTACTGAATGCATTTCCCCCGTGGGTTTCGTGTGAAACTATGTCCAACTCCCACTGGTGAAATTTAGAACTAAATTTCCAGATTCTAGAACCAAACTTTTGAAGTTTCGCAGAGCTCCATGAGACTTTGATCTCGACGCATTATGCCACGGGGAATGAGTGGGAAGGCTAGCTATATGTTAGAAGGGAGATAGAGGGATTGATGGGATGGAATCGATTGTTGTATTGCTTGAGCCTTGTGGGCATATATATAGGAATACATGATCAACTTGAAATACAAGACAAGGTAGGAACATATCCTAGTCTATTTCGTCTTTCCTAATAATCAATATACTCAACATCTCCCCACAGTCACAACAGTAGCGACGCAGATAGTGAGATTGAAGAAGAATCCGAAGGCAAGCTGACAGACACCCCCACGGTCGTAACGGTCGATGCATCGCGGAGTCATGGCTGGAGTGGCAACCGACGAGGTTGCTCAAGCAAGGCGGTAGCCCTTTGTGCCATTTATCGTGGTAGCCAAGAGCGTAGGTGGTGGAGCTGTGGTCGAGGTAGCCGTGCGAAAATGCCGTGGTCGATGTCGAGTCGGGGTAGCCGGTGTCGATGAAGTCACCGTGGAGCCGCGGGCGTAAGGAGGCGCCGAGTTAGTCATGGGCGCAGTGGTGTCGAAGTAGTGGTGTGCCGGGAAGAAGACGATGTTGACGACGTGTCACGTCGTGTGTGCCAAACCTGGGGACACGTCGTAGACGAAGGCACGCGTCAATGTTGCCAGCATCGAGCATGCATAGATGGACGAAGACGAAGTTGACGAAGCGCCGCACCAGGCTTGACAGGCCCAAGGATACGTCGTGGACGAAGGCACGCATCGGTGTTGCGAGCACCGGGCATGCGTAGGCAAGGGACCTACATGAGTTGTACGCCATGTCGGAGAAGTCGGAGGGTCCAGCAAAGAAAAAGACTCGACGACGGTTGTGGCGCCAATCGGCATGGGGGCCGATGTCACCAACGACGGTCGGAGTAGACGAAGTGGTCGGGGTAGATGACGGCGACGCTGGTGACGGGCTGGTGCTGGACGAAGACGAAGGGGGTGGACGGGCGGCTATGGCGGCTACGGGGGTAGCAGTGGCGGCGACGACTAGGTTAGGAGCGCGGTGGCGATACTCGAAGGAGGCGACGAACCCGACAGCGTGACGAATAAGACCGGCACGGACGGTGGCCTTCTCGCGCCAAGGGAGACGGCGCGGCGCATACCATGGGAAGTCGACGCGCGGGGACGGCGAAGTGGACCCCGGGCCACGACGCTACAGCCCAAAGGGGCGACGCAGCGGTAGCAGATGGGTCGTGCGAAGGAATGAAGACCTCGGGGCGGCGGCGGAGACCGCGGGCCGCGATGCGACGGCCCGAACGGACGGCGCAGCAACGGAACCCGGCTCAGTGCAACCACGGGAACGACTTAGGACTATGGTGTGGACCGCGTGCCACGCTCGCCACAGCCCGACGGGGCGACACAGCGGCGGTGCGAGGGTCGGTGCAGCCATGGGACGGCCTGAAGCAGACGGCCTCGGGGCGGCGGGGACTGCGGGCCACGGCACTATGGCCCGAAGGGGCGACGCAGCGGTGACGCGCGTCGGTGCGGGCGGGAGAAGAACCACGGGGCGGCGGTGCTACAGCCCGACGAGGCGGCGCAGCGGCAGCCCGTTGCTTGATCGGTAGAGGGGGCGCTAAACTCGGGACGGTCTTCATGGGCCTGCGGAGGCGCGCACAATCGACGGGCCAAGTTGGTCGCACATCGTAGATGAGGCGGATCGCGACGGTGGGTGGGTGATCAATCCGATCACGCGCGAGGTCGGGGACACCGCTCGGTGGAGGCGGGGTGGCGGCAGAGTCCGAGATGAAGCCGGCAACAATGGACGGCGTGGGACGACGTGCGGACGAGCGCGTCAGCACCGGCACCCGGTGTTGGGGAACGTAGTAATTTCGAAAATTTTCCTACGCACACGCAAGATCATGGTGATGCATAGCAACGAGGGGGAGAGTCTGATCTACGTACCCTTGTAGATCGCAACGGAAGCGTTGACACAACGTAGCGGAAGTAGTCGTACGTCTTCTTCCCGATCCGACCGATCCAAGCACCGTTACTCCGGCACCTCCGAGTTCTTAGCACACGTTCAGCTCGATGACGATCCTCAGGCTCCGATCCAGCAAAGCGTCGAGGAAGAGTTCCATCAGCACGACGGCGTGGAGACGATCTTGATGTACTACCGACGCAGGGCTTCGCCTAAGCTCTACAATGATATGACCGAGGTGGAATTTGGTGGCAGGGGGCACCGCACACGGCTAAGGAACGATCAACAATGATCAACTTGTGTGTCTATGGGGTGCCCCCTGCCCCCGTATATAAAGGAGCAGGGGGAGGGGTTCGGCCGGCTAGGGAGAGGGGCGCGCCTACCGGGAGTAGGACTCCCCCCCCCCCCAATCCTATTCCAAATAGGATTCTCCAAAGAGAAGAGAGAAAGAGGGGGCCCGGCCCCTTCTCCTAGTCCTAATAGGACTAGGGAAGGGGGGGGGGAGGCGCGCAGCCCTTGTGGGCAGCCCCTTTCACTTTTCCACTAAGGCCCAATAGGCCCATTTGCCTCCCGGGGGGTTCCGGTAACCCTCCCGGTATTCCGGTAAAATCCCGATTTCACCCGGAACACTTCCGATGTCCAAACATAGCCTTCCAATATATCAATCTTTACGTCTCGACCATTTCGAGACTCCTCGTCATGTCCGTGATCACATCCGGGACTCCGAACAACCTTCGGTACATCAAAATGCATAAACTCATAATAACTGTCATCGTAACGTTAAGCGTGCGGACCCTACGGTTCGAGAACAATGTAGACATGACCGAGACATGTCTCCGGTCAATAACCAATAGCGGGACCTGGATGCCCATATTGGCTCCTACATATTCTACGAAGATCTTTATCGGTCAGACCGCATAACAACATACGTTGTTCCCTTTGTCATCGGTATGTTACTTGCCCGAGATTCGATCGTCGGTATCCAATACCTAGTTCAATCTCGTTACTGGCAAGTCTCTTTACTCGTTCCGTAATACATCATCTCATAACTAACATCTTAGTTATTATGCTTGCAAGGCTTATGTGATGTGTATTACCGAGAGGGCCCAGAGATACCTCTCCGACAATCGGAGTGACAAACCCTAATCTCGAAATACGCCAACCCAACATCTACCATTGGAGACACCTGTAGTACTCCTTTATAATCACCCAGTTACGTTGTGACGTTTGGTAGTACCCAAAGTGTTCCTCCGGTAAACGGGAGTTGCATAATCTCATAGTTATAGGAACATGTATAAGTCATGAAGAAAGCAATAGCAACATACTAAACGATCGGGTGCTAAGCTAATGGAATGGGTCATGTCAATCAGATCATTCAACTAATGATGTGACCTCGTTAATCAAATAACAACTCTTTGTTCATGGTTAGGAAACATAACCATCTTTGATTAACGAGCTAGTCAAGTAGAGGCATACTAGTGACACTCTGTTGGTCTATGTATTCACACATGTATTATGTTTCCGGTTAATACAATTCTAGCATGAATAATAAACATTTATCATGATATAAGGAAATAAATAATAACTTTATTATTGCCTCTAGGGCATATTTCCTTCAGTCTCCCACTTGCACTAGAGTCAATAATCTAGATTACACAGTAATGATTCTAACACCCATGGAGCCTTGGTGCTGATCATGTTTTGCTCGTGGAAGAGGCTTAGTCAACGGGTCTGCAACATTCAGATCCGTATGTATCTTGCAAATCTCTATGTCTCCCACCTGGACTAAATCCCGGATGGAGTTGAAGCGTCTCTTGATGTGTTTGGTCCTTTTGTGAAATCTGGATTCCTTTGCCAAAGCAATTGCACCAGTATTGTCACAAAAGATTTTCATTGGACCCGATGCACTAGGTATGACACCTAGATCGGATATGAACTCCTTCATCCAGACTCCTTCGTTCGCTGCTTCCGAAGCAGCTATGTACTCCGCTTCACATGTAGATCCCGCTACGACGCTTTGTTTAGAACTGCACCAACTGACAGCTCCACCGTTTAAAGTAAACACGTATCCGGTTTGCGATTTAGAATCGTCCGGATCAGTGTCAAAGCTTGCATCAACGTAACCTCTTACGGTGAGCTCTTTGTCACCTCCATATACGAGAAACATATCCCTAGTCCTTTTCAGGTATTTCAGGATGTTCTTGACCGCTGTCCAGTGATCCACTCCTGGATTACTTTGGTACCTCCCTGCTAAACTTATAGCAAGGCACACATCAGGTCTGGTACACAGCATTGCATACATGATAGAGCCTATGGCTGAAGCATAGGGAACATCTTTCATTTTCTCTCTATCTTCTGCAGTGGTCGGGCATTGAGTCTGACTCAACTTCACACCTTGTAACACAGGCAAGAACCCTTTCTTTGCTTGATCCATTTTGAACTTCTTCAAAATCTTGTCAAGGTATGTGCTTTGTGAAAGTCCAATTAAGCGTCTTGATCTATCTCTATAGATCTTTATGCCTAATATGTAAGCAGCTTCCCCGAGGTCTTTCATCGAAAAACTTTTATTCAAGTATCCCTTTATGCTATCCAGAAATTCTATATCATTTCCAATCAGCAATATGTCATCCACATATAATATCAGAAATGCTACAGAGCTCCCACTCACTTTCTTGTAAATACAGGCTTCTCCAAAAGTCTGTATAAAGCCAAATGCTTTGATCACACTATCAAAGCGTTTATTCCAACTCCGAGATGCTTGCACCAGTCCATAAATGGATCGCTGGAGTTTGCATACTTTGTTAGCTCCCTTTGGATCGACAAAACCTTCTGGTTGCATCATATACAACTCTTCTTCCAGAAATCCATTCAGGAATGCAGTTTTGACATCCATCTGCCATATTTCATAATCATAAAATGCGGCAATTGCTAACATGATTCTGACGGATTTAAGCATCGCTACGGGTGAGAAGGTCTCATCGTAGTCAACCCCTTGAACTTGTCGAAAACCTTTTGCGACAAGTCGAGCTTTATAGACAGTAATATTACCGTCAGCGTCAGTCTTTTTCTTGAAGATCCATTTATTCTCAATTGCTTGCCGATCATCGGGCAAGTCAACCAAAGTCCATACTTTGTTCTCATACATGGATCCCATCTCAGATTTCATGGCCTCAAGCCACTTTGCGGAATCTGGGCTCACCATCGCTTCTTCATAGTTCGTAGGTTCATCATGATCTAGTAGCATGACTTCCAGAACTGGATTACCGTACCACTCTGGTGCGGATCTCACTCTGGTTGATCTACGTGGTTCAGTAGTATCTTGTCCTGAAGTTTCATGATCATCATCATTAGCTTCCTCACTAATTGGTATAGGTGTCGCAGAAACAGTTTTCTGTGATGTACTATTTTCCAATAAGGGAGCAGGTACAGTTACCTCGTCAAGTTCTACTTTCCTCCCACTCACTTCTTTCGAGAGAAACTCCTTCTCTAGAAATGATCCATTCTTAGCAACGAATGTCTTGCCTTCGGATCTGTGATAGAAGGTATACCCAACAGTTTCCTTTGGGTATCCTATGAAGACACATTTCTCCGCTTTGGGTTCGAGCTTATCAGGTTGAAGCTTTTTCACATAAGCATCGCAGCCCCAAACTTTAAGAAACGACAACTTTGGTTTCTTGCCAAACCATAGTTCATAAGGCGTCGTCTCAACGGATTTTGATGGTGCCCTATTTAACGTGAATGCGGCCGTCTCTAAAGCATAACCCCAAAACGATAGCGGTAAATCAGTAAGAGACATCATAGATCGCACCATATCTAGTAAAGTACGATTACGACGTTCGGACACACCATTACGCTGTGGTGTTCCGGGTGGCGTGAGTTGCGAAACTATTCCACAATTTTTCAAATGTACACCAAACTCGTAACTCAAATATTCTCCTCCACGATCAGATCGTAGAAACTTTATTTTCTTGTTACGATGATTTTCAACTTCACTCTGAAATTCCTTGAACTTTTCAAATGTTTCAGACTTATGTTTCATTAAGTAGATATACCCATATCTGCTTAAATCATCTGTGAAGGTGAGAAAATAACGATATCCGCCACGAGCCTCAATATTCATCGGACCACATACATCGGTATGTATGATTTCCAATAAATCTGTTGCTCTCTCCATAGTACCGGAGAACGGTGTTTTAGTCATCTTGCCTATGAGGCACGGTTCGCAAGTACCAAGTGATTCATAATCAAGTGGTTCCAAAAGCCCATCAGTATGGAGTTTCTTCATGCGCTTTACACCGATATGACCTAAACGGCAGTGCCACAAATAAGTTGCACTATCATTATCAACTCTGCATCTTTTGGCTTCTACATTATGAATATGTGTATCACTACTATCGAGATTCAACAAGAATAGACCACTCTTCAAAGGTGCATGACCATAAAAGATATTACTCATATAAATAGAACAACCATTATTCTCTGATTTAAATGAATAACCGTCTCGCATTAAACAAGATCCAGATATAATGTTCATGCTCAACGCTGGCACCAAATAACAATTATTTAGGTCTAATATTAATCCCGAAGGTAGATGTAGAGGTAGCGTGCCGACCGCGATCACATCGACTTTGGAACCGTTTCCCACGCGCATCGTCACCTCGTCCTTTGCTAGCGTCCGCTTATTCCGTAGTCCCTGTTTCGAGTTGCAAATATTAGCAACAGAACCAGTATCAAATACCCAGGTGCTACTGCGAGCTCTAGTAAGGTACACATCAATAACATGTATATCACATATACCTTTGTTCACCTTGCCATCCTTCTTATCCGCCAAATACTTGGGGCAGTTCCGCTTCCAGTGACCAGTCTGCTTGCAGTAGAAGCACTCAGTTTCAGGCTTAGGTCCAGACTTGGGTTTCTTCTCCTGAGCAGCAACTTGCTTGCTGTTCTTCTTGAAGTTCCCCTTCTTCTTCCCTTTGCCCTTTTTCTTGAAACTAGTGGTTTTGTTAACCATCAACACTTGATGCTCCTTCTTGATTTCTACCTCCGCAGCTTTCAGCATTGCGAAGAGCTCGGGAATAGTCTTGTTCATCCCTTGCATATTATAGTTCATCACGAAGCTCTTGTAGCTTGGTGGCAGTGATTGGAGAATTCTGTCAATGACGCAATCATCTGGAAGATTAACTCCCATCTGAATCAAGTGATTATTATACCCAGACATTTTGAGTATATGCTCACTGACAGAACTGTTCTCCTCCATCTTGCAGCTATAGAACTTATTGGAGACTTCATATCTCTCAATTCGGGCATTTGCTTGAAATATTAACTTCAACTCCTGGAACATCTCATATGCTCCATGACGTTCAAAACGTCGTTGAAGTCCCGATTCTAAGCCGTAAAGCATGGCACACTGAACTATCGAGTAGTCATCAGCTTTGCTCTGCCAGACGTTCATAACATCTGGTGTTGCTCCAGCAGCAGGCCTGGCACCTAGCGGTGCTTCCAGGACGTAATTCTTCTGTGCAGCAATGAGGATAATCCTCAGGTTACGGACCCAGTCCGTGTAATTGCTACCATCATCTTTCAACTTTGCTTTCTCAAGGAACGCATTAAAATTCAACGGAACAACAGCACGAGCCATCTATCTACAATCAACATAAACAAGCAAGATACTATCAGGTACTAAGTTCATGATAAGTTTAAGTTCAGTTAATCAAATTACTTAGGAACTCCCACTTAGATAGACATCCCTCTAATCCTCTAAGTGATCACGTGATCCAAATCAACTAAACCATAACCGATCATCACGTGAGATGGAGTAGTTTTCAATGGTGAACATCGTCATGTTGATCATATCTACTATATGATTCACGCTCGACCTTTCGGTCTCTGTGTTCCGAGGCCATATCTGCATATGCTAGGCTCGTCAAGTTTAACCTGAGTATTCTGCGTGTGCAAAACTGGCTTGCACCCGTTGTAGATGGACGTAGAGCTTATCACACCCGATCATCACGTGGTGTCTGGGCACGACGAACTTTGGCAACGGTGCATACTCAGGGAGAACACTTCTTGATAATTTAGTGAGAGATCATCTTATAATGCTACCGTCAATCAAAGCAAGATAAGATGCATAAAAGGATAAACATCACATGCAATCAATATAAGTGATATGATATGGCCATCATCATCTTGTGCTTGTGATCTCCATCTCCGAAGCACCGTCATGATCACCATCGTCACCGGCGCGACACCTTGATCTCCATCGTAGCATAGTTGTCGTCTCGCCAATCTTATGCTTCCACGACTATCACTACCGCTTAGTAATAAAGTAAAGCATTACATCGCGATTGCATTGCATACAATAAAGCGACAACCATATGGCTCCTGCTAGTTGCCGATAACTTGGTTACAAAACATGATCATCTCATACAATAAAATCAGCATCATGCCTTGACCATATCACATCACAACATGCCCTGCAAAAACAAGTTAGACGTCCTCTACGTTGTTGTTGCAAGTTTTACGTGGCTGCTACGGGCTTTTAAGTAAGAACTCATCTGACCTACGCATCAAAACCACAACGATAGTTTGTCAAATAGACTCCGTTTTAACCTTCTCAAGGACCGGGCGTAGCCACACTTGGTTCAACTAAAGTTGGAGAGACAGTCTTCCGCAAGCCATATGTGTGCATAGCACGTCGATGGAACCGGTCTCGCGTAAGAGTACGCGTAAGGTTGGTCCGGATCGTCTCGTCCAACAATACCGCCGAACCAAAGTATGACATGCTGGTAGGCAGTATGACTTGTATCGCCCACAACTCACTTGTGTTCTACTCGTGCAAATAACATCAAACCATAAAACCTAGGCTCGGATGCCACTGTTGGGGAACGTAGTAATTTCGAAAATTTTCCTACGCACACGCAAGATCATGGTGATGCAGAGCAACGAGGGGGAGAGTCTGATCTACGTACCCTTGTAGATCACAACGGGAGCGTTGACACAACGTAGAGGAAGTAGTCGTACGTCTTCTTCCCGATCCGACCGATCCAAGCACCGTTACTCCGGCACCTCCGAGTTCTTAGCACACGTTCAGCTCGATGACGATCCTCAGGCTCCGATCCAGCAAAGCGTCGAGGAAGAGTTCCGTCAGCACGACGGCGTGGTGACGATCTTGATGTACTACCGACGCAGGGCTTCGCCTAAGCTCTACAACGATATGACCGAGGTGGAATTTGGTGGCAGGGGGCACCGCACACGGCTAAGGAACGATCAACTATGATCAACTTGTGTGTCTATGGGGTGCCCCCTGCCCCCGTATATAAAGGAGCAGGGGGAGGGGTTCGGCCGGCTAGGGAGAGGGGCGCAGGAGGAGTCCTACTCCTACTGGGAGTAGGACTCCCCCCCCCCAATCCTATTCCTAATAGGATTCTCCAAAGAGAAGAGAGAAAGAGGGGGGACGGCCCCTTCTCCTAGTCCTAATAGGACTAGGGAAGGGGGGAGGCGCGCAGCCCTTGTGGGCAGCCCCTTTCACTTTTCCACTAAGGCCCAATAGGCCCATTTGCCTCCCGGGGGGTTCCGGTAACCCTCCCGGTATTCCGGTAAAATCCCGATTTCATCCGGAACACTTCCGATGTCCAAACATAGGCTTCCAATATATCAATCTTTACGTCTCGACCATTTCGAGACTCCTCGTCATGTCCGTGATCACATCCGGGACTCCGAACAACCTTCGGTACATCAAAATGCATAAACTCATAATAACTGTCATCGTAACGTTAAGCGTGCGGACCCTACGGTTCGAGAACAATGTAGACATGACCGAGACATGTCTCCGGTCAATAACCAATAGCGGGACCTGGATGCCCATATTGGCTCCTACATATTCTACGAAGATCTTTATCGGTCAGACCGCATAACAACATACGTTGTTCCCTTTGTCATCGGTATGTTACTTGCCCGAGATTCGATCGTCGGTATCCAATACCTAGTTCAATCTCGTTACTGGCAAGTCTCTTTACTCGTTCCGTAATACATCATCTCATAACTAACATCTTAGTTATTATGCTTGCAAGGCTTATGTGATGTGTATTACCGAGAGGGCCCAGAGATACCTCTCCGACAATCGGAGTGACAAACCCTAATCTCGAAATACGCCAACCCAACATCTACCATTGGAGACACCTGTAGTACTCCTTTATAATCACCCAGTTACGTTGTGACGTTTGGTAGTACCCAAAGTGTTCCTCCGGTAAACGGGAGTTGCATAATCTCATAGTTATAGGAACATGTATAAGTCATGAAGAAAGCAATAGCAACATACTAAACGATCGGGTGCTAAGCTAATGGAATGGGTCATGTCAATCAGATCATTCAACTAATGATGTGACCTCATTAATCAAATAACAACTCTTTGTTCATGGTTAGGAAACATAACCATCTTTGATTAACGAGCTAGTCAAGTAGAGGCATACTAGTGACACTCTGTTGGTCTATGTATTCACACATGTATTATGTTTCCGGTTAATACAATTCTAGCATGAATAATAAACATTTATCATGATATAAGGAAATAAATAATAACTTTATTATTGCCTCTAGGGCATATTTCCTTCACCCGGGCCACCAATGCAGTGTCGGCGCCAGGGCAGCGAGGCTCGAGCGACCAATGGATTAGCGGCGCCCGAGCTCGAGGCAGCCGACGGGCCTAATGTAGCCGGGGACAAGGCCGGCGTGGCAACCCGTAGGGCCACCGTGCAGACACGGCGGAGGCGGGTGGCGTGGATCGGTTGGCGGCAGTGCACGAGCGACGGCTATGATTGACCGCCGCATGGCACGAGGTCGTCGGGTGGAGGCGATGCAGGTGTCCCAGTCGAAGAGGGTGAAGATGGTCAGCATAGATCGACGGGCGGGCTGGTGCGCAGACGACGATCGTGAGGGGCCGCCTGTCGCGTGAGGCTGCCGGGTCGGTGAAGGTGCCGGCCCGTTGCAACAGTGTCGGAGTAGAGGCGCACGGGGTCCACGGCGGTAGTGGGTGACGCAAACCGATCAAGTATAGATCGGAAAACCAAAAAGAAAACGCCGATCAAGATAACTGGCAAGAGAGAGAGAGAAAAACCCGGAGTAAGGGCTCGGAAAAAAGACTCTCTAGGACAGCCGGTCAAGACGACCGGCGGAAGAACCCTAGGTATAGGCGGCACGGCCCCCGACGGCGGTCATTGAGGCCGACCGCCCCAGGGGCGGCGCGCGGGTGCGGAAGAGACAGGCGGCGGCTAGGGTTTGGATCGATTAGGTTGATGCCATGTTAGAAGGGAGATAGAGAGATTGGTAAAATCGATTGTTGTATTAATTGGGTCTCATAGACATATATATGAAAGTGCATGACCAATTTAGAGTACAAGACAGGACAGGAACATATCCTAGTTTATCTCGATCTTTCCTAATAATCAATATACTCAACACTATAACCTATAGCCCAGCAATGGGATGTTGGCTAGCTCTGGACATATTGGACTATGGAATCACGAATTCGTGCTGATCCGGGATCATGAATTCCGCGGCGGTTTCTGCGGCAGTCGGTGCGCACGATCTGGCGCCTCCCCTGTTCGGCGTGCAGGCCAACATGGTCGGGCCGTACTTCCCTTGGTCGTCGGTTGTATATAGGAGGCGCTGCTCGTGGTGGAGATCTAGTTCGGACGAAATCCCTGGACGGCCATGGCCGGCCACGCCGACGGCGATGCCCAGGGCGCTGTTCCCCTCCTTGGAGGAGTTGATATGGACTGATCTCCTCATTTTCCCTTCCCCTAGGTCTCCCGGGCGAAAGCCCTAACTTTGTTGGGCGGCGGCAGCGCTCACGACGTCATTCCCTTCTTGAAGGCGCCGCGTTGGGAACCTTGGGGATGGGTGGCGCTTGTGGGTGGTGGGCGATGGCGGTGGTGCAGACCTATCCTAGCATGGATCTATGTCTGTTGCTTGGAGATGGACTCGCGTAGATGAAGGTCATCATTTAGCGTAGTGGTGGCGTCCATGGCGGAGAACCTGCCAAGGCTCGCGCAGGTGGAGATCGTCATGGTGGCGTCGATGGCGGAGGACCTGCTAAGGTTGACACCTCAATCAACTCTGAAGATGGACCCGTGAAAGATGACGGCGACGACACATATGAGTGCGTCAGAACGGTTTGTGCCCCGGACCCGGTAGATGGCTCGGTCGGGGCCTCCGGCTTTAGATGTTAGGTTTAGGTGAGAGGTTTGGGTATGTGGCCCGGTTTGCACCCCTTCATTGTATGGATAGAAGTAGCGGCAGATGTTACCAAGATAACGAATTCAGGTATATTATTGTTCTACTTTGTAAGGTCCTTGAGAAAATAAAATGGCCGCATGCATTTTCCAGACGCAGAGGCCGGAGTCATCCTCCTTTCCTAAAAATAAAGAAATTGGACTATGAAATTCGTGCTACTACGTATACACACGGTGGTGGATCAACAGGGGTGGCGTGGGGGACAAATTTGGTGTATTGACATTTCTGCGAAAGTTGAGCTAGATCTGACCCTGGTTTGAATTTTTTTCAAGATTTGATCGTTTTCCTATCGCTAGGGACGATGACGGAAGTGTAAAATTGCCTATCACCGAGATCCTTGGTAGTAGGGTCGCACGCCTTACCATAAAACAACAATGTATCAAATACAGTGCTTGTACTCATCTATCGTCGATCATCTCGGCAGTAGGGTTGCACAAGCTATCGCCAGCCTGTTTGGCGGTAGAGATGCACTATGCTGACGTGGATAAATTACCTACCGCCATCAACCCTAGCAGTAGGAAAAGAGTTAGATCCCAAATGTTTTTGAGCTAGGGTTAGATCTGGCTTAACTTTGGCGAAAGGGTTAACACAACAAATTTGGCCAGCCGTGGATGCCCTGGCACCTTCTCCAAAAATGCAAAACTTTTTTTATCTAGTAATAGTTAATCTAATCCTATGTGTATTATTGGGTTAAAGTGACTAATTTGTATGAATATACTCACTCCGTCTGGAAATACTTGTCATCAAAATGGATAAAAGGGGATGTATCTAGATGTATTTTAGTTATAGATACATATCTTTTTATCCATTTTAATGACAAATATTTTCGGACGGAAGGAGTACAAGACTTTTCTATTGTGACCGATAAGGTTGGCACTAGGTCCGCCACTGCGTAGACAACGAGCATCATTTCCTTGGTCTAGCTCGCTAGTGGTGTGTATGAGTGGTAGTGTCATTTTATAATGGTTTGTCACAGTATTTAGCTAGTCCGTCAGTGTTTAAGGTCCATCTTGCTTCTAGTTGTGCAACTTGAGTTTCTCTGTTTTTATTTGACTGACGGCAAAGACTTTTTGTAAATTTCCTATTGGTCAGCAGGGCGGTCCTGACACAAGAGAGGCCCCGGTGCAAGTTGACAAGGAAAAGGGCCTCTCTGCAAACGAATAAATATATAGGACACAAGCACACGAACTATGGCATGAAATTGAAACAAAGGCACCTGGAGGAGTGAGGGCTGATTGCCTGCTGCCTGTTGTCATGTCACCGCGAAAAGCCCAAAACTAATCGAATCGATCAGCGATCCTCTTGCATGCTTGCCCTTGGACAGCCTTTCTGAATCCCCCTGTCTTTCTCCGGTCTATAGAGGCTCACGGGAGGACTAGATGGGGCCGAATCAAATGAAGATAAACATGTAAACCTAGGGATATATAGAAGGTGGATCTACTAATTAACCGTTGCAAATTGGGGAAGGGTCGATTGGGAATCAACAAATCTTGATCTCCTCCTCCATCACCCAAACTGCTAAAAATTGGATCGGGGCGATGCAGCGCCGTCATCGTGTGATTGGGAAGAAAACGAGCAACGAGAAGTCGGGGGGAGGGGAGAAGACGAGAGATCAGGCTGGTCATAGTGGGGAGTAACTTAGACTAGTGTCATACATATGACACTAGTCTAAGTTACTACCTCCATAGTGCAAAGTAATATAATAGTAGTGTCATAGATTGCTCCATTTATTAGCTCATAGACTCAACATTTCTTGAGAAGCGCTATGTGGTGGTAACATAATGTTACTCCAAACACCTCTCTCTTCATTAACTAGGTGCAACATAAGCAAACTTGTTTTGTGATGCGTTATGTTACTAGCTAAATTATTCCCACTATGACTAGCCTTAGGGAGACCTAGACAGAGGCGGCTGAGTCGTTGGCTGCTTACACGTGGCTGTAAAGTCTTGATGGGCTGATTTATTTCGTGATTTTACCTATGAATGGGCTCTATAGACTAATCTTTATGCCACATACACATACCTGGGCTGGGACCCCAAACGTTTGGGGGCCTTGTGCGGCTGCACTGTTGCACTTGCTCAGGGCGGGCCTTCCTCAGGCGTCAAGATGGCAATGGGCCTCCCGAAACCCGCGTCCCTGTGGGTTTTATCCTATTAGGGGACGGAGATAGGCATCTTTCTATCCCCGCGGGCTGATGGATATATTATAAAATTCGGCATGTTTTACGGGTTTAAACCCATTTCAATAATACCTGAACCCGAAACCAGACAATACCATCAAAATACGGGTTTTTTAGCTTCTTGTGGACGTTGTGCTGAAATATGCTCCTTTTAGCTGCTGTTATTGCTGAAATGTTAATGAAACATACTATTGTATTGTGCTGAAATTTGCTCAAGTTTTGCTGCTGAAATTTGCTCTTTTTGCTGCTAAAATGCAATTCTTTGTTGCTACTATTTATCTTATGTTGCTGCTGCTAAAATATACTATGTTTGATGCTTAAATATGTTGATTTTTGCTGCTGCAATATGCTCATGTTTTCCTTTCAAATATTGTTGTTTTCACTGACTGCTTGTGGGGACGGGTTCTCCGTGGGTTTACAAAACCCGACGGGTTTAGGGGACGGGCAAAAAACTAGCCCCGCCCACGGTGAAAGGGACGGGAACAGGTTTGTGATTTTCTTGTGGGGATGGGTTTGGGCAAGCAAAGCCCGATGGGTTTCGTTCCTGTTGCCATCTTAACTCAGGCCGCCCACCATGCGGATCGATGACGTGGTATGGGCAGCCCATCTCTCATCTCCTCTGCCTTCGGGGACCGCCGATCGTCGGCGTGGAGTGTCGCCGGTCACCTCTGCCTTCAGGGACCTTTCCCGTCGCTTGCGGGCCACGCCGGCAACGGGCCCAAAATCGTTATGGTTTTTAAACAAACTTCAAAAAATAGAAAATACATCAAATGATTTTTTTAGTGTTTTTATAACAAAAATTCAGACATTTGTCGGAATGATGCGTATGATACGTCGTTGGAAAGCTATCAATTAGCCCAAACCTTTTCATATACAACACTTTTCCAGATTTGCAATGTTTTAAGAGAAGTTTTCAAAAAAGTAACATTATTTACGACATTTTTTTACCCGAACAGCTAGTACACACTAACTGCTCGGCCAGAATAGCTAACTCTGTGTTGGCAAGCTAAATGCTGATGCTAAAGAAACTATTTTTTTTCATTCTTTCTCTCCCTGGTCAAACTAACTGTCAGGAATGGAATAGTTAACTGTCGGGGATTGCGATAAGTTAACTGTCGGGACTGAAGATATTAAAATTTTCTTTAATTGTTTTTTGCCCGGGTCACGCTAACTGTCAGGACTGAAATGCCTAAATGAGGAAATAAAATAAAAATCAAAATAAAACATGTCGAGACTAATGAATTAGTGGTCTTGGCATTACCCTTGAAGAAGAAAGAACATAAAATAAAAAATAAAAATAAGCAATGCCACTAATTCATAATTAAAACAAAATAAGGTTTTTTAAGCAAAAATGAATTGGTGGCACTGATATTATCCTTTAAGAAGAAAGAAAAAGGGAAAAACAATCTAACACAAACAATGAAAAATTCACACAATTTACACAAAAATGACATTTTTTAATAATATGCAAGAATAAACATATAATAGTGGGATTTCAAAAAGAAAGAAAAGATTCCTAATAGCGGCCGACCGAGCTCGCCACCGGCCTAGAGACGAGTGGCGACCGGTTCCTCTGGATGGTCTGCATGCCAAGCTTGGACGGCAACTGCTGCGCCTTGGGGCCGATAGTAGCGATGGAAGAGAAAGGAAGAGCCATGCGCCAGCAAGCCAGGCGACTTCAAGAGGCCGTGGCACGGGCGTGTACGCCGGAGGGGCCGTCGCGGTGGGCGCTGGAGAAGGTCGCCGGCAAGTGGAAGGCCGGGCTTCGCAACAGGGACTAACCGGGTGCATGTTTCTTTAGCCAAAATATGTTTTGTACACATCTACTATATTTTGCGTGCATAATCTGGTGGTATTGTTATTTACTACTATCACTTATCGCATAAATGGAGTTTTATTTCTAAGGGAGCAGTTGGTAGTCTCGTTTCCAAGTTTTTTTTAATCTCACCTCCCACGGTTTATTTTCGTCCTAAAAAAATCTATGAAATTTCGTAGGTTAATCAGGGACAACTCCCACCTCCCAGGTTTTTTTTCGTCCCACCTTTCATGGTTTTTTTGGTACATCGTCCCACCTCACACTGAGCCGCCACGAATCGCAAAAACCGCCTATCTTAGCCAAATCAACAAATCTCTCTCATTAATGCAATTTTCTTTAGGAAACAAATAATAGATTCTTTCCTACCTTAGCCAAATCAACGGATCTCTCCCATTAATGCAATTTGCTTTAGCAAACAAATAATAGATTCTTTCCTACCTTAGCCGAATTAACGGATCTCTCTCATTAATGCAATTTGCTTTAGGAAACAAATAATAGATTTTCAGGAAACAAATAATCTCTAATCTCTAATCTCTGTCTCTAATCTCTATCTCTAATCTCTAATCCCTAATCCCTAATCCTTAATCTCTAATCTCTAATCTCTAATCTCTAATCTCTAATAATAATAATAATCTCTATCTCTACTCCTAATGGACGAGTTGGTTAAATAGTCCGGTTTATTTTCGTCTCACATCCCACCACCATATCTACTCACGTTAATTTTTTTTACCCTCACAATAAAAAGTTTCCTAACCTTTCCAAAGTTTCCTAACTAGACACGTTATAAACGGGCAGGAACTGATAGCACGTTACCAATCAATAAAATTTAGTTTCATGACAATCAATTCCAAATCCTAATTTTCCTAATACGTCGATCTTTCTCAAATCCTAATAAGCCCTCTTCCTCTTTCCTTTTTCACCGCCCCACCTAGAAAAAAAGACCCATCAATCACGCAACCCCTCCCTGCCTCTCCCCAACTCCCCAAGCGACATCCTCTCTCCCCTCCCTACCGTCCCCCAAGAGGCCCTCGTCGGCGCACTCTCCATCGGAGTGCCGTCCGCTGGAAGCCGGAGTCGGGAAGGAGAGCAGCCACCAGCGGGGGAGACCACAAGGGGAGGTGTTGGTTCTTCCTCCGATTGATGCATCCGCTCGTGGGGGCATTGCTGGTGGGGGCGAGGAGCGATGTTGGTGGCCGTGCTGGGGCCCGACGGCGTGGGCGGGCGCGCTGGATGACGTCTACTTGCTTCTTGTGTAATAATTTGGAAGCTCTGTAGCAAAGTGTTTTCAGTTTTCTTTTACTGAATATAAATATGTATGTGAACTAGGGAGTTTACGGAGGAAGCAGATAAGGCATCAATGACAAATTATGAGCATCTTCAAGTAAGGTCTATAACATAAATGGCATCTGTGAAAAGGGAGAGAGCAAAGTGAAATGACCAAACCAGAACGGTAACATTCATTTTCTGTGATTTTCTGCAGTACCTGAACACATATACTACTTTATAAAACGCGGTACTAAACGCTGAGAGTGAAGGTGCCCTGCCTATCAGAGGAATATGGGAAGGCAGCAAATAACTTGCGTATCGACTTTGAGAAAGGAGGGATTCATCTTCGTAACAGTTGCCATAGTGATAGTTATATTCTGTTGTGATTGTTAGCTTTGAATTTGAATTAGAAAGATAATGCTCTACCATTGCAGATAAACTCGAGCATCTTAATCAGCTGAACCTTGCAATTGCGCATCTGCGTAGAAAGTAGGTATTGGGCAGGCCGTTGCTAAGCTTAGTACTATTTTCACTGTCGAACTTGCATATATTGAAGTCAGTTGTAGTTCTAGTTTGGAATTTAGTACCATGCATATCAGCATATTAAGAGAAGCCTGATTGGTTCCATTGATTTGCTATAGAACGTTTTATTAGACATGAAGTTGCCTGGCCTTTCTTTTACAAAAATAGGGTAAGACCTACTTTGAAGAAAAATTGCTTGTTATGTTTACGAGTGGAGCGAGAAAACAATTGCTAATCTCCTTTCATATACTCATTTTTGTAGCTTAGTTGCCCATCTACAGATATTGGTGGTCATGCCTTGCCCCTCACTTCCCTCCAAGCTTGTCGCCCTCGCCCCCCTCTTTGAGGCAGCCGCCCGCTGCTCATCTCGGTGGCGTCAGGCGCGGCCGTACCCACCATGGCATCAGCGTGGCCCTCCCTGCAAGGAGCGGCGCCTCCTTGGTACGATCGCGACGCTGATTCAGCCGGATCGGCGGGGGTTAGTAGGCTCACAGGCTGGCGTTTCCTCAGATGCATCGATGTTCTAATCATGATGGCATGACCATAGATCGTATTGTTGGAAATATGCCCTAGAGGCAATAATAAAAGCATTATTATTATATTTCCTTGTTCATGATAATTGTCTTTTATTCATGCTATAATTGTGTTATCCGGAAATCGTAATACATGTGTGAATAAATAGACACCAACATGTCCCTAGTAAGCCTCTAGTTGACTAGCTCGTTGATCAACAGATAGTCATGGTTTCCTGACTATGGACATTGGATGTCATTGATAACGAGATCACATCATTAGGAGAATGATGTGATGGACAAGACCCAATCCTAAACATAGCACAAGATCGTATAGTTTGTTTGCTAGAGTTTTTCCAATGTCAAGTATCTTTTCCTTAGACCATGAGACCGTGTAACTCCCGGATACCGTAGGAGTGCTTTAGGTGTACCAAACGTCACAACGTAATTGGGTGACTATAAAGGTATACTACAGGTATCTCCGAAAGTGTCTGTTGGGTTGGCACGGATCAAGACTGGGATTTGTCACTCCGTATGATGGAGAGGTATCTCTGGGCCCACTCGGTAATGCATCATCACAATGAGCTCAAAGTGACCAAGTGTCTGGTCACGGGATCATGCATTACGGTACGAGTAAAGTGACTTGCCGGTAACGAGATTGAACGAGGTATTGGGATACCGACGATCGAATCTCGGGCAAGTAACGTACCGATTGACAAAGGGAATTGTATACGGGGTTTCTTGAATCCTCGACATCGTGGTTCATCCGATGAGATCATCGAGGAGCATGTGGGAGCCAACATGGGTATCCAGATCCCGCTGTTGGTTATTGACCGAAGAGCAATCTCGGTCATGTCTACATGTCCCCCGAACCCGTAGGGTCTACACACTTAAGGTTCGGTGACGCTAGGGTTGTAGGGATATGAATATGCAGTAACCCGAAAGTTGTTCGGAGTCCCGGATGAGATCCCGGACGTCACGAGGAGTTCCGGAATGGTCCGGAGGTAAAGAATTATATATAGGAAGTGCTATTTCGGCCATCGGGACAAGTTTCAGGGTCACCGGAATTGTACCGGGACCACCGGAAGGGTCCCGGGGGTCCACCGGGTGGGGCCACCCATCCCGGAGGGCCCCATGGGCTGAAGTGGGAGGGGGAACCAGCCCTTAGTGGGCTGGTGCGCCCCCTTGTCCCAACCCCTTGGGCCTAGGGTTGAAACCCTACGGTGGGGGGGGGCGCCCACTTGCCTTGGGGGGCACTCCAACCCCCCTGGCCGCCGCCCCCTTGGGAGATGGATCTCCAGGGCTGGCGCCCCCCCCCTTGGGGGCCTATATAAAGGGAGGGGAGGGAGGGGCAGCCGCACCCTTGAGTCCTGGCGCCTCCCTCTCCCCTCCAACACCTCCTCCTCCTCCATAGAGCTCGACGAAGCCCTGTCGGAGTACTGCATCTCCACCATCACCACGCCGTCGTGCTGCTTCTGGAGCCATCTTCCTCAACCTCTCCTTCCCCCTTGCTGGATCAAGGAGGAGGAGACATCACGCTAACCGTACATGTGTTGAACGCGGAGGTGCCGTCCGTTCGGTGCTAGGATGTCCGGTGATTTGGATCACGTCGAGTATGACTACCTCATCCCCGTTCCTTGAACGCTTCCGCTCGCGATCTACAAAAGTATGTAGATGCATACAATCACTCGTTGCTAGATGAACTCATAGATGGATCTTGGTGAAACCGTAGGAAATTTTTTGTTTTCTGCAACGTTCCCCAACAGTGGCATCATGAGCTAGGTTTATGCGTAGTTCTCTTTGCACGAGTAGAACACAATTTGTTGTGGGCATAGATGTTGTCAACTTTCTTGCCGCTACTAGTCTTATTTTGCTTCAGTGGTATTGTGGGATAAAGCGGCCCGGACCAACCTTACACGTACGCTTACGTGAGACCGGTTCCACCGACTAACATGCACTAGTTGCATAAGGTGGCTGGCGGATGTCTGTCTCTCCCACTTTAGTTGGAGCGGATTCGATGAAAAGGGTCCTTATGAAGGGTAAATAGATGTTGACAAATCACGTTGTGGCTTTCACGTAGGTAAGAAAATGTTCTTGCTAGAACCCTATTGCAGCCACGTAAAACTTGCAACAACAATTAGAGGACGTCTAACTTGTTTTTGCAGCAAGTGTTTTGTGATGTGATATGGCCAAAGTTGTGATGAATGATGAATGATATATATGTGATGTATGAGATGTTCATGTCATTGTAATAGGAATCACGACTTGCATGTCGATGAGTATGACAACTGGCAGGTGCCATAGGAGTTGTCTTTATTTTTGTATGACCTGCGTGTCATTGAGAAACGCCATGTAAATTACTTTACTTTATTGCTAAACGTGTTAGCCATAGTAGTAGAAGTAATAGTTGGTGAGCAACTTCATGGAGACACGATGATGGAGATCATGATGATGGAGATCATGGTGTCATGCCGGTGACAAGATGATCATGGAGCCCCAAGATGGAGATCAAAGGAGCTATGTGATATTGGCCATATCATGTCACTATTATTATTTGATTGCATGTGATGTTTATCATGTTTTTGCATCTTGTTTACTTAGAACGACGGTAGTAAATAAGATGATCCCTCATAATAATTTCAAGAAAGTGTTCCCCCTAACTGTGCACCATTGCGATAGTTCGTTGTTTCGAAGCACCACGTGATGATCGGGTGTGATAAATTCTAACGTTCACATACAACGGGTGTAAGACAGATTTACACATGCAAACACTTAGGTTGACTTGACGAGCATAGCATGTACAGACATGGCCTCAGAACACAGAAGACCGAAAGGTCGAGCATGAGTCGTATAGAAGATACGATCAACATGAAGATGTTCACCGACGTTGACTAGTCCGTCTCACGTGATGATCGGACACGGCCTAGTTAACTCGGATCATGTTATACTTAGATGACTGCAGGGATGTCTATCTGAGTGGGAGTTCATTGAATAATTTGATTAGATGAACTTAATTATCATGAACTTTGTCTAAAATATTTACAATATGTCTTGTAGATCAAATGGCCAACGTTGTCCTCAACTTCAACGCGTTCCTAGAGAAAACCAAGCTGAAAGACGATGGTAGCAACTATACGGACTGGGTCTGGAACCTGAGGATCATCCTCATAGCTGCCAAGAAAGATTATGTCCTACAAGCACCGCTAGGTAAAGCACCTGTTCTCCCTGCTGAACAAGACATTATGAACGCTTGGCAGACACGTTCCGATGATTACTCCCTCGTTCAGTGCGGCATGCTTTACAGCTTAGAGCCGGGGCTCCAAAAGCGTTTTGAGAGACACGGAGCATATGAGATGTTCGAAGAGCTGAAAATGGTTTTTCAAGCTCATGCCCGGGTCGAGAGATATGAAGTCTCCGACAAGTTCTTCAGCTGTAAGATGGAGGAAAATAGTTCTGTCAGTGAGCACATACTCACTATGTCTGGGTTACATAACCGCCTGACTCAGCTGGGAGTTAATCTCCCGGATGACGCGGTCATTGACAGAATCCTCCAGTCGCCTCCACCGAGCTACAAGAGCTTTGTGATGAACTTCAATATGCAGGGGATGGAAAAGGCCATTCCTGAAGTATTTGCAATGCTGAAATCAGCAGAGGTAGAAGTCAAAAAGGAACATCAAGTGTTGATGGTGAATAAAACCACTATGTTCAAGAAAGGCAAGGGTAATAAGAACTTCAAGAAGGACGACAAGGGAGTTGCCGCGCCCGGCAAGCAAGCTGCCGGGAAGAAGCCAAAGAATGGACCCAAGCCCGAGACTGAGTGTTTTTATTGCAAGGGAAGTGGTCACTGGAAGCGGAACTGCCCCAAATACTTAGCGGACAAGAAGGCCGGCATCACGAAAGGTATATGTGATATACATGTAATTGATGTGTACCTTACCAGTACTCATAGTAGCTCTTGGGTATTTGATACCGGTGCAGTTGCTCATATTTATAACTCAAAGCAGGAGCTGCAGAATAAGCGGAGACTGGCGAAGGACGAGGTGACAATGCGCGTCGGGAATGGTTGCAAGGTCGATGTGATCGCCGTCGGCACGCTACCTCTACATTTACCTACGGGATTAGTTTTGAACCTCAATAATTGTTATATAGTGCCAAGTTTGAGCATGAACATTGTATCAGGATCTCATTTAATACGAGATGGCTACTCATTTAAATCCGAGAATAATGGTTGTTCTATTTATATGAGAGATATGTTTTATGGTCATGCTCCGATGGTGAATGGTTTATTCTTAATGAATCTCGAGCGTAGTGCTACACATATTCATAGTGTGAATACCAAAAGATGTAAGATTGATAATGATAGTCCCACATACTTGTGGCACTGCCGCCTTGGTCACATAGGTGTCAAACGCATGAAGAAGCTCCATGCAGATGGACTTTTAGAGTCTCTTGATTACGAATCATTTGACACGTGCGAACCATGCCTCATGGGTAAAATGACCAAGACTCCGTTCTCAGGAACAATGGAGCGAGCAACCAACTTACACTACAGGAATCAGCTACTTTGCCGTCTGCCACGGTGGACGGCAAAGGCCCGAACGGCGGACGGCAAAGGCCTTTGCCGTCAGTGGCGGACGGCAAAAGGCTCCGGCAAAGTAGGCTTCGGTAAACAGGTTCTTTGCCGTCTGCTACTGACGGCAAAGTCTTTGCCGTCTGCGGCGGACGGCAAAGAGAGAGCGGCAGACGGCAAAGACGGTGGACGGCAATAATTGCGCTGTCAGTCCGTGAAGTGGCTAACGGAAGGCCTTTGCCGTCCGCCGCTGACGGCAAAATTTCTAGGGTCTTTGCCGTCCGCCGTATGATGTCATCTACACGTCACTACGTGGCAGGTTCTTTGCCGTCTGCCACTGTAGGCAAACTGACCAAATGGGTCAGCTCCCAGGAAGCACAGGTGGACGCCACGTGGCTTCTTTGCCGTCCGCGGCAGACGGCAAAGAGCCCGTTGCCGTCGGTGGCAGACGGCAAAGAGCCTGCATATTGGCTCTTTTTTTCTGTTTTTTCATATACCCAACCATTTTCACAGCAAATAGATGATACATATATATTTTTTTCACATGGCAAGTTCACAGCAAACATATGAGATATCCAACACATATAATTTCATCATACATGCATAGTTCCATCAACCATACATAGCAAGTTCGACATACATGCATCCAACCATACATATTACAATAGTGTCATCCTACCATACATGCATAGTTCATAGATACAAAGGAAACATAGTTCATCCAAACAAGCACTCCATCTATGCAAGCTTCCGTGAAGTGAATGAATTCTGCAAAATGGGAAATAAGAAAGTTAGAAGAAGAAGATTAGAAGAAGAAGAAGAAGAAGAAGAAGAAGAAGAAAATGAAGAAGAAGAAGAATATATATGACATTTATGAGCTAATTTAGGTGAAATTGATCATTTGTGAGCTAACTTAGGTGAAATGGATTGTTTATGAGCTAACCTAGGTGCAATGGATCGCTTATGAGCAAACTTAGGTAAAATGCATCATTTTAGAGGTAACCTAGGTAAGATGGATCATTTTGGAGCTAACCTAGGTAAAATGGGTCATTTTAGAGCTAACTTCGGTAGAATGGATCATTTATGAGCTAAGTAAGGTTAAATGGATCATTTTAGAACTAACTTAGGTAAAATGGATCGTTTATGAGCTAACTTAGGTAAAATGGATCGTTTTTGAGCTAACTAAGGTAAAATGAATCGTTTTTGAGCTAACTAAGGTGAAGGGCATCATTTTTGAGCTAACTAAGGTGAAATGGATCGTTTTTGAGCTAACTAAGGTGAAATGAATCGTTTTTGAGCTAACTAAGGTAAAATGGATCATTTTTGAGCTAACTTAGGTGAAATGGATCGTTTTTGAGCAAACTTAGGTGAAATGGATCATTTAAGAGCTAATTTAGGTGAAATGGATCGTTTTTGAGCTAACTAAGGTGAAATGGATCGTTTTTGAGCTAACTAAGGTGAAATGGATCGTTTTTGAGCAAACTTAGGTGAAATGGATCATTTAAGAGCTAATTTAGGTGAAATGGATCGTTTTTGAGCTAACTAAGGTGAAATGGATCGTTTTTGAGCAAACTTAGGTGAAATGGATCATTTAAGAGCTAATTTAGGTGAAATGGATCGTTTTTGAGCAAACTTAGGTGAAATGGATCATTTAAGAGCTAATTTAGGTGAAATGGATCGTTTTTAGCTAACTTAGGTGAAATGGATCGTTTAGGAGCTACTCTAGGTAAATTGGGTCATTTTAGAGCTAACTTGGATAAACTGGATCATTTATAAGCTAACCTAGGTAAGATGGGTCATTTTGGAGCTAACTTAGGTAAAATGGATCGTCTATGAGCTAACTAAGCTAATTATGCAATTTTTGACATAAGTAAGCTAAGTATAGATCGTTTTAGAGCTAACTTAGGTAAAATGGTGAAGGAAATATGCCCTAGAGGCAATAATAAAGTTATTATTTATTTCCTTATATCATGATAAATGTTTATTATTCATGCTAGAATTGTATTAACCGGAAACATAATACATGTGTGAATACATAGACCAACAGAGTGTCACTAGTATGCCTCTACTTGACTAGCTCGTTAATCAAAGATGGTTATGTTTCCTAACCATGAACAAAGAGTTGTTATTTGATTAACGAGGTCACATCATTAGTTGAATGATCTGATTGACATGACCCATTCCATTAGCTTAGCACCCGATCGTTTAGTATGTTGCTATTGCTTTCTTCATGACTTATACATGTTCCTATAACTATGAGATTATGCAACTCCCGTTTACCGGAGGAACACTTTGGGTACTACCAAATGTCACAACGTAACTGGGTGATTATAAAGGAGTACTACAGGTGTCTCCAATGGTAGATGTTGGGTTGGCGTATTTCGAGATTAGGGTTTGTCACTCCGATTGTCGGAGAGGTATCTCTGGGCCCTCTCGGTAATACACATCACATAAGCCTTGCAAGCATAATAACTAAGATGTTAGTTATGAGATGATGTATTACGGAACGAGTAAAGAGACTTGCCAGTAACGAGATTGAACTAGGTATTGGATACGGACGATCGAATCTCGGGCAAGTAACATACCGATGACAAAGGGAACAACGTATGTTGTTATGCGGTCTGACCGATAAAGATCTTCCTAGAATATGTAGGAGCCAATATGGGCATCCAGGTCCCGCTATTGGTTATTGACCGGAGACATGTCTCGGTCATGTCTACATTGTTCTCGAACCGTAGGGTCCGCACGCTTAACGTTACGATGACAGTTATTATGAGTTTATGCATTTTGATGTACCGAAGGTTGTTCGGAGTCCCGGATGTGATCACGGACATGACGAGGAGTCTCGAAATGGTCGACACATAAAGATTGATATATTGGAAGGCTATGTTTGGACATCGGAAGTGTTCCGGGTGAAATCGGGATTTTACCGGAATACCGGGAGGCCTATTGGGCCTTAGTGGAAAAGCGAAAGGGGCTGCCCACAAGGGCTGCGCGCCTCCCCCCTTCCCTAGTCCTATTAGGACTAGGAGAAGGGGCCGGCCCCCCTCTTTCTCTCTTCTCTTTGGAGAATCCTATTAGGAATAGGATTGGGGGGGGGGGGAGTCCTACTCCCGGTAGGAGTAGGACTCCTCCTGCGCCCCTCTCCGTAGCCTGCCGAACTCCTCCCCTTGCTCCTTTATATACGGGGGCAGGGGGCACCCCATAGACACACAAGTTAATCATTGTTGATCGTTCCTTAGCCGTGTGCGGTGCCCCCTGCCACCAAAATCTACCTCGGTCATATCGTTGTAGAGCTTAGGCGAAGCCCTGCGTCGGTAGTACATCAAGATCGTCTCCACGCCGTCGTGCTGACGGAACTCTTCCTCGACGCTTTTCTGGATCGGAGCTCGAGGATTGTCGAGCTGAACGTGTGCTAAGAACTCGGAGGTGCCGGAGTAACGGTGCTTGGATCGGTCGGATCGGGAAGAAGACGTACGACTACTACCTCTATGTTGTGTCAACGCTTCCATTGCGATCTACAAGGGTACGTAGATCAGATTCTCCCCCTCGTTGCTATGCATCACCATGATCTTGCGTGTGCGTAGGAAAATTTTCGAAATTACTACGTTCCCCAACAGTGGCATCCGAGCCTAGGTTTTATGGTTTGATGTTATTTGCACGAGTAGAACACAAGTGAGTTGTGGGCGATACAAGTCATACTGCCTACCAGCATGTCATACTTTGGTTCAGCGGTATTGTTGGACGAGACGATCCGGACCAACCTTACGCGTACTCTTACGCGAGACCGGTTCCCTCGACGTGCTATGCACACAGATGGCTTGCGGAAGACTGTCTCTCCAACTTTAGTTGAACCAAGTGTGGCTATGCCCGGTCCTTGAGAAGGTTAAAACGGAGTCTATTTGACAAACTATCATTGTGGTTTTGATGCGTAGGTGAGATGAGTTCTATCTTAAGCCCGTAGCAGCCACGTAAAACTTGCAACAACAAAGTAGAGGACGTCTAACTTGTTTTTGCAGGGCATGTTGTGATGTGATATGGTCAAGGCATGATGCTGATTTTATTGTATGAGATGATCATGTTTTGTAACCAAGTTATCGGCAACTGGCAGGAGCCATATGGTTGTCGCTTTATTGTATGCAATGCAATCGCGATGTAATGCTTTACTTTATTACTAAGCGGTAGTGATAGTCGTGGAAGCATAAGATTGGCGAGACGACAACGATGCTACGATGGAGATCAAGGTGTCGCGCCGGTGACGATGGTGATCATGACGGTGCTTCGGAGATGGAGATCACAAGCACAAGATGATGATGGCCATATCATATCACTTATATTGATTGCATGTGATGTTTATCCTTTTATGCATCTTATCTTGCTTTGATTGACGGTAGCATTATAAGATGATCTCTCACTAAATTATCAAGAAGTGTTCTCCCTGAGTATGCACCGTTGCCAAAGTTCGTCGTGCCCAGACACCACGTGATGATCGGGTGTGATAAGCTCTACGTCCATCTACAACGGGTGCAAGCCAGTTTTGCACACGCAGAATACTCAGGTTAAACTTGACGAGCCTAGCATATGCAGATATGGCCTCGGAACACAGAGACCGAAAGGTCGAGCGTGAATCATATAGTAGATATGATCAACATGACGATGTTCACCATTGAAAACTACTCCATCTCACGTGATGATCGGTTATGGTTTAGTTGATTTGGATCACGTGATCACTTAGAGGATTAGAGGGATGTCTATCTAAGTGAGAGTTCCTAAGTAATATGATTAACTGAACTTAAACTTATCATGAACTTAGTACCTGATAGTATCTTGCTTGTTTATGTTGATTGTAGATAGATGGCTCGTGTTGTTGTTCTGTTGAATTTTAATGCGTTCCTTGAGAAAGCAAAGTTGAAAGATGATGGTAGCAATTACACGGACTGGGTCCGTAACCTGAGGATTATCCTCATTGCTGCACAGAAGAATTACGTCCTGGAAGCACCGCTAGGTGCCAGGCCTGCTGCTGGAGCAACACCAGATGTTATGAACGTCTGGCAGAGCAAAGCTGATGACTACTCGATAGTTCAGTGTGCCATGCTTTACGGCTTAGAATCGGGACTTCAACGACGTTTTGAACGTCATGGAGCATATGAGATGTTCCAGGAGTTGAAGTTAATATTTCAAGCAAATGCCCGGATTGAGAGATATGAAGTCTCCAATAAGTTCTATAGCTGCGAGATGGAGGAGAACAGTTCTTTCAGTGAACATATACTCAAAATGTCTGGGTATAATAATCACTTGATTCAGATGGGAGTTAATCTTCCAGATGATTGCGTCATTGACAGAATTCTCCAATCACTGCCACCAAGCTACAAGAGCTTCGTGATGAACTATAATATGCAAGGGATGAACAAGACTATTCCCGAGCTCTTCGCAATGCTGAAAGCTGCGGAGGTAGAAATCAAGAAGGAGCATCAAGTGTTGATGGTGAACAAAACCACTAGTTTCAAGAAAAAGGGCAAAGGGAAGAAGAAGGGGAACTTCAAGAAGAACAGCAAGCAAGTTGCTGCTCAGGAGAAGAAACCCAAGTCTGGACCTAAGCCTGAAACTGAGTGCTTCTACTGCAAGCAGACTGGTCACTGGAAGCGGAACTGCCCCAAGTATTTGGCGGATAAGAAGGATGGCAAGGTGAACAAAGGTATATGTGATATACATGTTATTGATGTGTACCTTACTAGAGCTCGCAGTAGCACCTGGGTATTTGATACTGGTTCTGTTGCTAATATTTGCAACTCGAAACAGGGACTACGGAATAAGCGGACGCTAGCAAAGGACGATGTGACGATGCGCGTGGGAAACGGTTCCAAAGTCGATGTGATCGCGGTCGGCACGCTACCTCTACATCTACCTTCGGGATTAATATTAGACCTAAATAAGTGTTATTTGGTGCCAGCGTTGAGCATGAACATTATATCTGGATCTTGTTTAATGCGAGACGGTTATTCATTTAAATCAGAGAATAATGGTTGTTCTATTTATATGAGTAATATCTTTTATGGTCATGCACCTTTGAAGAGTGGTCTATTCTTGTTGAATCTCGATAGTAGTGATACACATATTCATAATGTAGAAGCCAAAAGATGCAGAGTTGATAATGATAGTGCAACTTATTTGTGGCACTGCCGTTTAGGTCATATCGGTGTAAAGCGCATGAAGAAACTCCATACTGATGGGCTTTTGGAACCACTTGATTATGAATCACTTGGTACTTGCGAACCGTGCCTCATAGGCAAGATGACTAAAACACCGTTCTCCGGTACTATGGAGAGAGCAACAGATTTATTGGAAATCATACATACCGATGTATGTGGTCCGATGAATATTGAGGCTCGTGGCGGATATCGTTATTTTCTCACCTTCACAGATGATTTAAGCAGATATGGGTATATCTACTTAATGAAACATAAGTCTGAAACATTTGAAAAGTTCAAGGAATTTCAGAGTGAAGTTGAAAATCATCGTAACAAGAAAATAAAGTTTCTACGATCTGATCGTGGAGGAGAATATTTGAGTTACGAGTTTGGTGTACATTTGAAAAATTGTGGAATAGTTTCGCAACTCACGCCACCCGGAACACCACAGCGTAATGGTGTGTCTGAACGTCGTAATCGTACTTTACTGGATATGGTGCGATCTATGATGTCTCTTACTGATTTACCGCTATCGTTTTGGGGTTATGCTTTAGAGACGGCCGCATTCACGTTAAATAGGGCACCATCAAAATCCGTTGAGACGACGCCTTATGAACTATGGTTTGGCAAGAAACCAAAGTTGTCGTTTCTTAAAGTTTGGGGCTGCAATACTTATGTGAAAAAGCTTCAACCTGATAAGCTCGAACCCAAAGCGGAGAAATGTGTCTTCATAGGATACCCAAAGGAAACTGTTGGGTATACCTTCTATCACAGATCCAAAGGCAAGACATTCGTTGCTAAGAATGGATCATTTCTAGAGAAGGAGTTTCTCTCGAAAGAAGTGAGTGGGAGGAAAGTAGAACTTGACGAGGTAACTGTACCTGCTCCCTTATTGGAAAATAGTACATCACAGAAAACTGTTTCTGCGACACCTATACCAATTAGTGAGGAAGCTAATGATGATGATCATGAAGCTTCAGGACAAGATACTACTAAACCACGTAGATCAACCAGAGTAAGATCCGCACCAGAGTGGTACGGTAATCCAGTTCTGGAAGTCATGCTACTAGATCATGATGAACCTACGAACTATGAAGAAGCGATGGTGAGCCCAGATTCCGCAAAGTGGCTTGAGGCCATGAAATCTGAGATGGGATCCATGTATGAGAACAAAGTATGGACTTTGGTTGACTTGCCCGATGATCGGCAATCAATTGAGAATAAATGGATCTTCAAGAAAAAGACTGACGCTGACGGTAATATTACTGTCTATAAAGCTCGACTTGGAGCAAAAGGTTTTCGACAAGTTCAAGGGGTTGACTACGATGAGACCTTCTCACCCGTAGCGATGCTTAAATCCGTCAGAATCATGTTAGCAATTGCCGCATTTTATGATTATGAAATATGGCAGATGGATGTCAAAACTGCATTCCTGAATGGATTTCTGGAAGAAGAGTTGTATATGATGCAACCAGAAGGTTTTGTCGATCCAAAGGGACATAACAAAGTATGCAAACTCCAGCGATCCATTTATGGACTGGTGCAAGCATCTCGGAGTTGGAATAAACACTTTGATAGTGTGATCAAAGCATTTGGCTTTATACAGACTTTTGGAGAAGCCTGTATTTACAAGAAAGTGAGTGGGAGCTCTGTAGCATTTCTGACTATTATATGTGGATGACATATTGCTGATTGGAAATGATATAGAATTTCTGGATAGCATAAAGGGATACTTGAATAAAAGTTTTTCGATGAAAGACCTCGGGGAAGCTGCTTACATATTAGGCATAAAGATCTATAGAGATAGATCAAGACGCTTAATTGGACTTTCACAAAGCACATACCTTGACAAGATTTTGAAGAAGTTCAAAATGGATCAAGCAAAGAAAGGGTTCTTGCCTGTGTTACAAGGTGTGAAGTTGAGTCAGACTCAATGCCCGACCACTGCAGAAGATAGAGAGAAAATGAAAGATGTTCCCTATGCTTCAGCCATAGGCTCTATCATGTATGCAATGCTGTGTACCAGACCTGATGTTTGCCTTGCTGTAAGTTTAGCAGGGAGGTACCAAAGTAATCCAGGAGTGGATCACTGGACAGCGGTCAAGAACATCCTGAAATACCTGAAAAGGACTAGGGATATGTTTCTCATATATGGAGGTGACAAAGAGCTCACCGTAAGAGGTTACGTTGATGCAAGCTTTGACACTGATCCGGACGATTCTAAATCGCAAACCAGATACGTGTTTACTTTAAACGGTGGAGCTGTCAGTTGGTGCAGTTCTAAACAAAGCGTCGTAGCGGGATCTACATGTGAAGCGGAGTACATAGCTGCTTCGGAAGCAGCAAACGAAGGAGTCTGGATGAAGGAGTTCATATCCGATCTAGGTGTCATACCTAGTGCATCGGGTCCAATGAAAATCTTTTGTGACAATACTGGTGCAATTGCTTTGGCAAAGGAATCCAGATTTCACAAAAGGACCAAACACATCAAGAGACGCTTCAACTCCATCCGGGATTTAGTCCAGGTGGGAGACATAGAGATTTGCAAGATACATACGGATCTGAATGTTGCAGACCCGTTGACTAAGCCTCTTCCACGAGCAAAACATGATCAGCACCAAGGCTCCATGGGTGTTAGAATCATTACTGTGTAATCTAGATTATTGACTCTAGCGCAAGTGGGAAATTGAAGGAAATATGCCCTAGAGGCAATAATAAAGTTATTATTTATTTCCTTATATCATGATAAATGTTTATTATCCATGCTAGAATTGTATTAACCGGAAACATAATACATGTGTGAATACATAGACCAACAGAGTGTCACTAGTATGCCTCTACTTGACTAGCTCGTTAATCAAAGATGGTTATGTTTCCTAACCATGAACAAAGAGTTGTTATTTGATTAACGAGGTCACATCATTAGTTGAATGATCTGATTGACATGACCCATTCCATTAGCTTAGCACCCGATCGTTTAGTATGTTGCTATTGCTTTCTTCATGACTTATACATGTTCCTATAACTATGAGATTATGCAACTCCCGTTTACCGGAGGAACACTTTGGGTACTACCAAACGTCACAACGTAACTGGGTGATTATAAAGGAGTACTACAGGTGTCTCCAATGGTAGATGTTGGGTTGGCGTATTTCAAGATTAGGGTTTGTCACTCCGATTGTCGGAGAGGTATCTCTGGGCCCTCTCGGTAATACACATCACATAAGCCTTGCAAGTATAATAACTAAGATGTTAGTTATGAGATGATGTATTACGGAACGAGTAAAGAGACTTGCCAGTAACGAGATTGAACTAGGTATTGGATACCGACGATCGAATCTCGGGCAAGTAACATACCGATGACAAAGGGAACAACGTATGTTGTTATGCGGTCTGACCGATAAAGATCTTCGTAGAATATGTAGGAGCCAATATGGGCATCCAGGTCCCGCTATTGGTTATTGACCGGAGACATGTCTCGGTCATGTCTACATTGTTCTCGAACCGTAGGGTCCGCACGCTTAACGTTACGATGACAGTTATTATGAGTTTATGCATTTTGATGTACCGAAGGTTGTTCGGAGTCCCGGATGTGATCACGGACATGACGAGGAGTCTCGAAATGGTCGACACGTAAAGATTGATATATTGGAAGGCTATGTTTGGACATCGGAAGTGTTCCGGGTGAAATCGGGATTTTACCGGAATACCGGGAGGGTTACCGGAACCCCCCGGGAGGCAAATGGGCCTATTGGGCCTTAGTGGAAAAGCGAAAGGGGCTGCCCACAAGGGCTGCGCGCCTCCCCCCTTCCCTAGTCATATTAGGACTAGGAGAAGGGGCCGGCCCCCCTCTTTCTCTCTTCTCTTTGGAGAATCCTATTAGGAATAGGATTGGGGGGGGGGAGTCCTACTCCCGGTAGGAGTAGGACTCCTCCTGCGCCCCTCTCCCTAGCCGGCCGAACCCCTCCCCCTGCTCCTTTATATACGGGGGCAGGGGGCACCCCATAGACACACAAGTTGATCATTGTTGATCGTTCCTTAGCCGTGTGCGGTGCCCCCTGCCACCAAATTCTACCTCGGTCATATCGTTGTAGAGCTTAGGCGAAGCCCTGCGTCGGTAGTACATCAAGATCGTCTCCACGCCGTCGTGCTGACGGAACTCTTCCTCGACGCTTTGCTGGATCGGAGCCCGAGGATCGTCATCGAGCTGAACGTGTGCTAAGAACTCGGAGGTGCCGGAGTAACGGTGCTTGGATCGGTCAGATCTGGAAGAAAACGTACGACTACTTCCTCTACGTTGTGTCAACGCTTCCGTTGCGATCTACAAGGGTACGTAGATCAGACTCTCCCCCTCGTTGCTATGCATCACCATGATCTTGCGTGTGCGTAGGAAAATTTGAGAAATTACTACGTTCCCCAACAAATGGATGGTTTTGGAGGTCAGTAAGCTTATTAAGTCATTTTGGAGGAGAAGAAGCTAAGTCTACGTCATTATGGTAAGCATTGGAGGAAATAAAGCTAAGTCTAGGTCTTTATGCATGTGTTAAGCAAAACACTAGATAAACTTACCAAGATCCAGGAGGTGTAGGAGCGGGGTGGCTCGTGTCGGTAGCTGGAGAAGGATCATGCGATGCTTGTCTGGAGTTACGCTGCACCAAAGATCATTTCCAATGTCTTGTTAGCATGATGACACTCAAATGTTAAGACTAGCAAGTAATGTCCATTCAAATAAAACTCATCGTGGTCCCAGGAGCAATCACTGGCATCGGCGGAGCGGTCTGACCTATCTTCTCGCACACAGACTGCACATTTGGTTTTGACGACTCGGTCATACTAGTTAGTAATGAGGCAAACACTACATGAATGTTTTGGCTAATCTGCAGAAGAAACTTACCACAAGGAGCTCGTACATGGCCCTCGCCTACATGTCATTCCGTGCCCTCTCCTCCTCCACCATCTTTGTCGTCCTCTCCTCCAACTCCCGCTGCCTCTCCGCCGCCTCCGCCAGAAGTTTCTCCGTTCTATCTCTCTCACTCTGTATAGCAGCCTGCAACACCACTCACATGACCATTTGTAATCATTGATGGAAGCGCACACAATGTAATGGAGAAAGATAACTGAGTACGTATCACTAACCTTGATGGCGAGTTGCACTGGCCGTTCACGAGGCCTTATCTCAGGAGCGGAGCTCGACTGGCGCGCCTTGATCTCCGGGAGAGTGCTAGGACCAACAAATACGGGCCAACAACTATATTGGGCTGCCGTCATACCAAACACACTGAACCCATCCGTGCTGATGCCGACTCGAGGATGCCTCGGATCTGCCGCTTTGTCAGCATGTAATTAATCAAACTTTTTCCACGCAACACCATCCGATGTGTGTACCATCATCAGATTCCCATCTGCATCTAGTTCGGTTCTTTTGCCTGTTTTGTGCCATGTCATCTGTCTGGCCGTCTCTTCGACCATGAAAAGACGTTGAAGTCTTGGTACGATTGGCATATACCGAAGAACACTAACGGGGATTTTGGTCTGTGTCTTCTCACCCATACCGTTGTCTACCACAATATACCTGGAAGACTTGCAAATGGGACAATAGTTCAAGTCCGCATAGTCAAGCCTAAATAAGGCACATCCTTTCTCACAGGCATGTATCTTCTCATAGGGCATCTTCAGTGCACGGAGGATTTTGTCCGACTGGTACAGGTTTGCAGGCATTACATGGCCTTTGGGTAGAAAGCGTCCAAATACTGTCATAATTGCGTCATAGCATTCTCTGCCCAAGTTGAACTGAGCCTTCAGAGCCATTACTTGTGAGATGGCATCCAACTGACAAAGCTCAGTGTGCTCGTGGAGCGGACGTTTCGAAGACTCCAACATTTCATTGAAGGCCTTTGCAGATTCCTCCATCTCCTCGTCCGAATCCCGAGCATCATCATAGTCTTGCACCATGTTTTCCATCCCGGTACCATGCTCGTCGGTGCGACGACAATCCACCTCAGCTCGGTCACGTTGGGCAGACTCACCATGAAATGTCCACACCGTATAATCGGGCGTAAAACCACTCTTCTGCAGGTGTTTGCCCATTTTAGCCTCTGTCTTCTTTTCCCAATTGCTGCACCGGAAACAGGGGCACCAGGTTTTCTTTTGGCCATTTGCAAATGCGGCTTGCACAAACCCCTTAGTTTTTGTGAACCATTCAGCGCTCCATTTGTTCTGACCAGTGTGACCGGTATACATCCAAGCACGGTCACTCATCTTGACTTTCAGAGCTACTGGACACACAACAATTATATATGTAATTCACCATGTATATATTCATCAGTTGATCTACTTTGTCAATTTTATTACGTCCATGCAACCTACACTCTAATAGGTAATGATAGGTCCTAATCCCACCCGTGTATGTGTAGATTGGGTTCATTTTCCCATGCTATGCTCCGGATCCGACGCAAAATTTCGGCAGCACCTCCCCGTTGTTCTCCTGATACACGTCTCTGCAATAAACAGAGAGGATGTGTACCCGGAGAACAACAGGGGAGGCACTGACGAAATATATGCGTAGGATCCGGAGCAAACCATATGGGAAAACGAACCCAATCTACACATACTCGGGCTGTCCATGGATAGCGTTGGACAATTCGAAAGAATCAAGGTTATAAATATGCAAATGCATGCATATTTATAACTATGACATTTTCGAACGGGAGACACATATTGGTTACGCATACTGATAATTCAAGACACATATATAGCTAGCTATCAAGTTTCATCGAAATAGATCAAATAATTAATGGGGGAGGAGGACTTGTCATTTGTGCTCACCCACGAACGAAGGGGCAGAGCTCGTCAAACGCACGGCGAGGTCGTCGAACACCAAACCTCGCAGCGATGAAACAACTGCACATTTAAAACTACACGATCAACACAATTATATATGATGTTTTTCATAACTAAATCGAAAAATATATGACCTAACTAATAATTCACAAATATATGACCCCGTCGGCCTCTGGAAGGCCAAAGAACACCTTAATTTTCGGGAGGTGTCGGTGCTCGGGGTGCCCTGTCGATGTCGGGGTGCCGTGTCGGGGTCGGGGTCTCAGGGTCGGGGTGCCGGGTCAGGGTCGGGGTGCCGTGTCGGTGTCGGGGTCGGGGTGTCGGGTCCGACTCGCGGTCGGGGTCGGGGTCGGGGTCTCGGGGTCGGGGTGTCGGGTCGGGGTGCCGGGTCGGGGTCGGGGTGCCGTGTCAGTGTCGGGGTCGGGGTGTTGGGTCAGGCCCGGGGTCTCGGGGTCGGGGTCTCGGGGTCGGGGTGTCGGGTCAGGCTCGGGGTCGGGGTCTCGGGGTCGGGGTCTCGGGGTCGGGGTGTCTGGTCGGGGTGCCGGGTCGGGGTCGGGGTGCAGTGTCGGTGTCGGGGCAAGGGTGGGTGTGGTGTCAGGGTGTCGGTGTCGGGGTGTCGTGTCGGTGTCGGGGTCGGGGTCTCGGGGTCGGGGTGTCGGGTTGGGGTCGGGGTGCCGTGTCCGTGTCGGGGTCGGGGTGTCGGGTCAGGCTCGGGGTCGGGGTGTCGGGGTCGGGGTCGGGGTCGGGGTGTCGGGGTCGGGGTCGGGGTCGGGGTGTCGGGGTCGGGGTCTAGGGGTCGGGGTGCCGGGTCGGGGTCGGGGTGCGGTGTCGGGTCGGGGTGCCGTGTCGGGTCGGGGTGCCGTGTCGGGTCGGGGGTTTTTCCTCTTTTTTTCCTTTTCTTCTTCTTCCTTTTCTTCCTTTTCTTCCTTTTTTTCCTTCTTCTTCTTCTTCTTCTTCTTCTTCCTTCTTTCCTTTTTCCTCTTATTCTTCTCCTCCTCTCCTCTTTTTTCTTCTTCTTTTTCCTCTTCTTCTTTTTTCTTCTCCTCCTCCTCCTCTTCTTCTTCTTCCTCTTCTTCTTCTCCTCCTCTCCTCTTTTTCTCTTCTTCTTCTTCTTCTTTCCTCAAACAAAACTAAACCTAAAACTAAACCTAAAACTAAAACTAAAACTAAATCTAAACTAAACATAAACCTAAAACAAATAAAACAGAAAAAAAGGAAAAAACTAAATCTAAACCTAAAAATAAACTAAAACTAAACCTAAAACTAAAACTAAAAGTAAGTCTACACTAAAACTAAAGAGGAAAAAAATAGAAAAAAACAGAAAAAAGGAGGCCGGGGCTCACCTTCTGCAGCGCCGGTGGAGGAGGGGGCGGGGCGGTGGAGGAGTTGGCCGGGGCGCGGGGCGGCAGGGGGCTGGGGCGCCCGGGCGGCGGGGGGCTGGGGCGCCGGGGTGGCGGGGGCCGGGGCGGGGGGGGCGGGGGGCGACGGGGCGGTGGGGGGCCGGGGCGGCGGCGCGCGGCGGGCGGCGGCGGGGGCAAGAGGCGGCGGCGCGCGGCGCGCGGCGGCGGCGGGGGTGCGTGGTGGGGCGCGGGGCGGGATGAAGTGGTGAGAAGAGAGAGGCGGGCGGGGGGCACGGGCCGTTAGATAGTGCCCTCTTTGCCGTCCGCCTCTCTTTGTCGTCCGCCACTTTGCCTCTTTGTCGTCCGCTGGCGGACGGCAAAGAGGTGGCCCGTTAAGTTTTTCCCAAATGGGCGGGGGGTGGGGGCCACCTCTCTCTTTGTCGTCTGCCAGCTGACGGCAAAGATTCTTTGCCATCTGCCAGCAGACGACAAAGAACTGGCGGACGGCAAAGAGCTTCTTTGCCATCTGCCAGTTCTTTGCCGTCTACTTTTTGGTAGCTGATGGCAAAGAGCTGCTTTGCCGTCAGCTAGCAGACGGCAAAGAGCTGGCAGATGGCAAATTAGCTGATTCCAGTAGTGTTATTGGAAATCATACATACTGATGTGTGCGGTCCAATGAGTGTTGAGGCTCGCGGTGGCTATCGTTATGTCCTCACCCTCACTGATGACTTGAGTAGGTATGGGTATATTTATTTAATGAAACACAAGTCTGAGACCTTTGAAAAGTTCAAGGAATTTCAGAGTGAGGTTGAGAATCAACGTGACAGAAAAATCAAGTTCTTGCGATTAGATCATGGAGGAGAATACTTGAGTCACGAATTTGGCACACACTTAAGAAAATGTGGAATAGTTTCACAACTGACGGCGCCTGGAACACCTCAGCGTAATGGTGTGTCCGAACGTCGTAATCGCACTCTATTAGATATGGTGCGATCTATGATGTCTCTTACCGACTTACCGCTATCATTTTGGGGCCATGCTTTAGAGACTGCCGCATTCACTTTAAATAGGGCTCCGTCGAAATCCGTTGAGACGACACCGTATGAATTATGGTTTGGGAAGAAACCTAGGCTGTCGTTTCTAAAAGTTTGGGGATGCGATGCTTATGATCGGAAAAATGCGTCTACATAGGATACTCTAAAGAAACTATTGGGTATACCTTCTACCTCAGATCCGAAGGCAAGATCTTTGTTGCCAAGAATGGGTCCTTTCTAGAGAAAGAGTTTCTCTCGAAAGAAGTAAGTGGGAGGAAAGTAGAACTTGATGAAGTATTACCTCTTGAACCGGAAAATGGCGCAATTCAAGAAAATGTTCCTGAGGTGCCTGCACCGACTAGAGAGGAAATTAATGATGATGATCATGAAACTTCAGATCAAGTTGCTACTGAACTTCATAGGTCCACAAGGACACGTTCCGCACCAGAGTGGTACGGCAACCCTGTCTTGGAAATCATGTTGTTAGACAACGGTGAACCTTCGAACTATGAAGAAGCGATGGCGGGCCTGGATTCCAACAAATGGCTAGAAGCCATGAAATCCGAGATAGGATCCATGTATGAAAACGAAGTATGGACTTTGACTGACTTGCCCATTGAGCGGCGAGCCATAGAAAATAAATGGATCTTTAAGAAGAAGACAGACGCGGATGGTAATGTGACCATCTATAAAGCTCGGCTTGTCGCTAAGGGTTATCGACAAGTTCAAGGGGTTGACTACGATGAGACTTTCTCACCGGTAGCGAAGCTAAAGTCCGTCCGAATCATGTTAGCAATTGCCGCATTCTATGATTATGAGATATGGCAATTGGACGTCAAAACGGCATTCCTTAATGGTTTCCTTAAGGAAGAATTGTATATGATGCAGCCAGAAGGTTTTGTCGATCCTAAGAATGCTGACAAGGTGTGCAAGCTCCAATGCTCGGTTTATGGGCTGGTGCAAGCATCTCGGAGTTGGAACATCCGCTTTGATGAAATGATCAAAGCCTTTGGGTTTACGCAGACTTATGGAGAAGCTTGAGTTTACAAGAAAGTGAGTGGGAGCTCTGTAGCATTTCTCATATTATATGTAGATGACATACTTTTGATGGGAAATGATATAGAACTCTTGGACAACATTAAGGCCTACTTGAATAAGAGTTTTTCAATGAAGGACCTTGGAGAAGCTGCATATATATTAGGCATCAAGATCTATAGAGATAGATCAAGACGCCTCATAGGTCTTTCACAAAGCACATACCTTGATAAGATATTGAAGAAGTTCAATATAGATCAGTCTAAGAAGGGGTTCTTGCCTGTGTTGCAAGGTGTGAAATTGAGCTCAGCTCAATGTCCGACCACGGCAGAAGATATAGAAGAGATGAGCGTCATCCCCTATGCCTCAGCCATAGGTTCTATTATGTATGCCATGCTGTGTACCAGACCTAATGTAAACCTTGCCGTAAGTTTGGTATGTAGGTACCCAAAGTAATCCCGGCAAGGAACACTGGACAGCAGTCAAGAATATCCTGAAGTACCTGAAAAGGACTAAGGAAATGTTTCTCGTTTATGGAGGTGATGAAGAGCTCGTCGTAAAGGGTTACGTCGACGCTAGCTTCGACACAGATCTGGATGACTCTAAGTCACAGACCGGATATGTATATATTTTGAATGGTGGGGAAGTAAGCTGGTGTAGTTGCAAGCAGAGCATCATGGCGGGATCTACATGTGAAGCGGAGTACATGGCAGCCTCGGAGGCAGCACATGAAGCAATTTGGGTGAAGGAGTTCATCACCGACCTAGGAGTCATACCCAATGCGTCGGGGCCAATCAAACTCTTCTGTGACAACACTGGAGCTATTGCACTTGCCAAGGAGCCCAGGTTTCACAAGAAGACAAGGCACATCAAGCGTCGCTTCAACTCCATTCGTGAAAATGTTCAAGATGGAGACATAGATATTTGTAAAGTACATACGGACCTGAATGTAGCAGATCCGTTGACTAAACCTCTCCCTAGAGCAAAACATGATCAACACCAGAATTCCATGGGTGTTCGATTCATCACAATGTAACTAGATTATTGACTCTAGTGCAAGTGGGAGACTGTTGGAAATATGCCCTAGAGGCAATAATAAAAGCATAATTATTATATTTCCTTGTTCATGATAATTGTCTTTTATTAATGCTATAATTGTGTTATCCGGAAGTCGTAATACATGTGTGAATAAATAGACACCAACATGTCCCTAGTAAGCCTCTAGTTGACTAGCTCATTGATCAACAGATAGTCATGGTTTCTTGACTATGGACATTGGATGTCATTGATAATGAGATCACATCATTAGGAGAATGATGTGATGGACAAGACCCAATCCTAAACATAGCACAAGATCGTATAGTTCGTTTGCTAGAGTTTTTCCAATGTCAAGTATCTTTTCCTTAGACCATGAGATTGTGTAACTCCCGGATACCGTAGGAGTGCTTTGGGTGTACCAAACGTCACAACGTAACTGGGTGACTATAAAGGTATACTACGGGTATCTCCGAAAGTATCTGTTGGGTTGACATGGATCAAGACTGGGATTTGTCACTCTGTATGACGGAGAGGTATCTTTGGGCCCACTTGTAGGATCGAAAGTATGTCTAGAGGGGGGTGATTAGACTACTTGACAAAATAAAAACTTAACCTTTTCCCAATTTTAGTTCTTGGCAGATTTTAGCTATTTTAGGACAAGTCAAGCAATCATCACACAATTCAAGCAAGCATGCAAAGAGTATATTGGCAGCGGAAAGTAAAGCATGCAACTTGCAAGAATGTAAAGGGAAGGGTTTGGAGAATTCAAATGCAATTGGAGACACGGATGTTTTTCCCGTGGTTCAGATAGGTGGTGCTATCCTACATCCACGTTGATGGAGACTTCAACCCACGAAGGGTAACGGTTGCGCGAGTCCACGGAGGGCTCCAACCACGAAGGGTCCACGAAGAAGCAACCTTGTCTATCCCACCATGGCCATCGCCCATGAAGGACTTGCCTCACTAGCGGTAGATCTTCATGAAGTAGGCGATCTCCTTGCCCTTACAAACTCCTTGGTTCAACTCCACAATCTTGTCGGAGGCTCCCAAGTGACACCTAGCCAATCTAGGAGACACCACTCTCCAAGAAGTAACAAATGGTGTGTTGATGATGAACTCCTTGCTCTTGTGCTTCAAATGATAGTCTTCCCAACACTCAACTCTCTCTCATAGGATTTGGATCTGGTGGAAAGAAGATTTGAGTGGAAAGCAACTTGGGGAAGGCTAGAGATCAAGATTCATATGGTAGGAGTGGAATATCTTGGTCTCAACACATGAGTAGGTGGTTCTCTCTCAAAACATCTGAGCTGGAAGTGTAGATGTGTTCTGATGGCTCTCTCCACGAGTGAGGAGGAGGTGGAGGGGTATATATAGCCTCCACACAAAATCTAACCATTACACACAGTTTTCCAATCTCGGTGGGACCGAATCAACAAACTCGGTCAGACCGAAATAGTAAACCTAGTGACCGTTAGAGATTTTCGGTGGGACTGACATGCAACTCGGTAGGACCGATTTTGTTAGGGTTAGGGCATAACGTAATCTCGGTGAGACCGATTACACAAACTCGGTGAGACCGATTTTGGTAATTAGCTAACCAGAGAGTTGGTCAGGCAAACTCAGTGGGACCGATTTGCTCTTTCGGTGAGACCGAAAAGTTACAAAAAGGAAACACTGAATTTACATTGCAATCTCGATGGGACCGATCCGCTCTTTCGGTGAGACCGAAAAGTTACGAAAGGGAAACAGAGAGTTTGCAATCCCATCTCGGTGAGACCGAGATCCCTATCGGTAGAACCGAATTGCTAGGGTTTGGCAGTGGCTTATGACAAGTGAAACTCGGTGGCGCCGGATAGGAAGAATCGGTAGGACCGAGTTTGGCTTAGGGTTTAGGTCATATGTGGATATGGGAAAGTAGTTGAGGGTTTTGGAGCATATCACTAAGCACATGAAGCAAGAGGCTCATTAAGCAACACCTCATCCCTCCTTGATAGTATTGGCTTTTCCTAAAGACTCAATGTGATCTTGGATCACTAAAATGTAAAATGAAGAGTCTTGAGCTTTTGAGCTTGGGCCAATCCTTTGTCCTTAGCATTTTGAGGGTTCCACTTTCACCATCCATGCCATGCCAATCATTGAGCTTTCCTGAAATAATCATCTCGGAATAGCATTAGCTCCATGAGCTATATGTTGTTATGAATTACCAAAACCACCTAGGGATAGTTGCACTTTCACCACTCGGTAATGCATCATCACAATGAGCTCAAAGTGACCAAGTGTCTGGTCACGGGATCATGCATTACGGTACGAGTAAAGTGACTTGCCGGTAACGAGATTGAACGAGGTATTGGGATACCGACGATTGAATCTCGGGAAAGTAACGTGCCGATTGACAAAGGGAATTGTATACGGGGTTGCTTGAATCCTCGACATCGTGGTTCATCCGATGAGATCATCGAGGAGCATGTGGGAGCCAACATGGGTATCCAGATCCCGCTGTTGGTTATTGACCGGAGAGCAATCTCGGTCATGTCTACATGTCCCCCGAACCCGTAGGGTCTACACACTTAAGGTTCGGTGACGCTAGGGTTGTAGGGATATGGATATGCAGTAACCCGAAAGTTGTTCGGAGTCCCGGATGAGATCCCGGACGTCACGAGGAGTTCCGGAATGGTCCGGAGGTAAAGAATTATATATAGGAAGTGCTATTTCGGCCATCGGGACAAGTTTCAGGGTCACCGGTATTGTACCGGGACCACCGGAAGGGTCCCGGGGGTCCACCGGGTGGGGCCACCCATCCCGGAGGGCCCCATGGGCTGAAGTGGGAGGGGGAACCAGCCCTTAGTGGGCTGGTGCGCCCCCTTGGCTCAACCCCTTGCACCTAGGGTTGAAACCCTAGGGTGGGGGGGGGCGCCCACTTGCCTTGGGGGGCACTCCAACCCCCCTGGCCGCCGCCCCCTTGGGAGATGGATCTCCAGGGCCGGCGCCCCCCCCCTTGGGGGCCTATATAAAGGGAGGGGAGGGAGGGGCAGCCGCACCCTTGAGTCCTGGCGCCTCCCTCTCCCCTCCAACACCTCCTCCTCCTCCATAGAGCTCGGCGAAGCCCTGTCGGAGTACTGCATCTCCACCATCACCACGCCGTCGTGCTGCTGCTGGAGCCATCTTCCTCAACCTCTCCTTCCCCCTTGCTGGATCAAGAAGGAGGAGACGTCACGCTAACCGTACGTGTGTTGAACGCGGAGGTGTCGTCCGTTCGGTGCTAGGATCTCCGGTGATTTGGATCACGTCGAGTACGACTACCTCATCCCCGTTCCTTGAACGCTTCCGCTCGCGATCTACAAAGGTATGTAGATGCATCCAATCACTCGTTGCTAGATGAACTCATAGATGGATCTTGGTGAAACCGTAGGAAAATTATTGTTTTCTGCAACGTTCCCCAACACGTATGAGTCTAGAAGACTTTGGGGCCGCTCATCTGCGTGGATGGTTGTGGCTGGGCACACAATCCATTAATAAGCCTTCAAATTTTCACACAGAAGGTCCCCTCCTTTTCCCATTTGCATTTTTTTCTTTTTAATTTTTTTAGATTGCTTGCGTTGGTAAATGGAAGAAAGACTCAGCCTGTGCGTTGCTACGGGATGGAGAGATGAGTGGATGGGCTTCACCATGGCATGGAGGGGTGGTTCCTAGGAGAGATGGGATCGACGATGCTGTGGCGAGGAGATGAGATGCAGCGATAACCGATGGTTGGCTGGCTATGCGGGAATAGTAGGAGGCAGCTATGCGGTGAGTGAGCAGAGGACTACTTTTTTCTCCGTCAAGAAAAGAAGAAAGGAGCAGTTTCTATGCGGTGACATCAATGTCACGTAGTCTAGCAAGTTATTTTTAGGAAAACATCAACCGAATGATCTATAGGTAGCCTACAATTTAAAGATCACTAAAATCAGGATGTGACTTACATTGTACCACATGAATGAAGCTAAAAACAATATTCCTCACATACGTAAATATTTTAAACACATCAAGTAGATCTTAATTCGTAAAAGATAATTAGTTGGATCACTGCTCTGTGTGTACACATCGTTCTATTAAGGTTTTTTTATCAACTTACATTACAAGTGAAGTGGATTTTCAATTACTTTTACGGGCTATCATTTCTATCAATCATAGCCCGTAGTAACTTAAGCCAACTGCATAATGACCTTCATATGGTTTCGCCATTGTTTTTTCTCCCGTTGTGCTTGCGTGTTCAATCTTGTTATTATTGCATCTTGTGGTGTACTTTGATAGGTCATGTTTGTTTGTAGGGTGACAGTTTATACATCTAGGGAACTAGGGCAATTTGGACATGTGATATTTCCTCGCACTACTAGAAAAAGGGCTATAGATGGGATTGACACTAATGGCGCACCTGACAAGCGGTGCGCCATTAGTATATACTAATGGCGCACCACCATCTGGTACGCCATTAGAGTTGAAACTACTAATGGCGCACCTGGCACAGGGTGCACCATTAGTATCAAATTTTTTTTTGGAACTAGTGCGCCTGTCCAAACATACTAATGGCGCATCCAGACAAAGTGCGCCATTACTAGTTGTAACTAGTAATGGCGCACCTGTCGGAAAGTGCGCCACTAATGTTGTTTTTTTTATTATATTTTTTATTCCCTTTTTTGCAAAACTACTAATGGCGCACTGTTGCACCGTGCGCCATTAATAGTTCAAACTAGTAATGGCGCACTGCGGGACAGTGCGCCATTAGTATTTTTTTTTTTGCAAAACTACTAATGGCGCACCACCAGGTGGTGCGCCATTAGTAACCTGGATTACTAATGGCGTATTTGGTGTTGGTGCGCCATTAGTAAGTGGGCAGCAACAAGATATTTTGGGGAGCCTCTCCTACCCACACTCACTTTCTCCCCACTTCATTCTCTCCACCTCCTTCTTGTCTCGGGTGCCTCCTCTTTTTCACCTCATTTCCACCATAGATTCATTCAATTTAAGTGGTTAAATTACCTTGTTTTGATAGGTAAGTAATGGGGGAAGCTATATTTATGTATTTCTCCCTACAACAATGTGCACATGCACTTTTTATGGCCTAGCTAGATCTATGTATGTTCGTGGTGTTGCATATGTTTGTGGTGTTGCATATGTGTTTGTGTTTGGAGGTGTACCGGTATTTGAAATGCGATAGTTGCCAATATTTTGCCGGAATGTTGATTCATTTCTGTTTCGGCGAGAATTTTGGCATTAAGCATTCTTTTTGGTCCTATTTTTAGGGGAAGTCATGCCAAATTTTTTCTTGGTTCTAAAATATCGTTTTGCTCTACCCCGCAGGCGACCATGGTCCGCATGATGACCGAAGGCATCGTGAATAGGTTTTTGAGGTCCGCGAAGGCCGAGATGCTTCAAAAGAACGAGACGGAGATAAGATGTCCGTGTCGAAGATGCAAGCTGAAGAGCCTTATTGCGGACCCGGAATCCGGGCAGGTGCGGGACCACCTGCTCTTGCGTGGTTTCATGGATGGCTATCGGTGGCAAGGTGATGAAGATGACTACGAAGTCGTCCATGGGGGCCGGGCAAGAAATGAGGAAGGGCAGCAAGACAACCACCGCGGCTCGGGCGGGCGAGAAGACGAAGAATCCCTAGGAGATGATCACGACGGTGATGTTGTACACAGTCATCATGTAGAAGATGTAGGACATGATGATGAGGAAGATGCCGGAGCAGACGACGCTGGACCATCGATAGGCTGGGTGCAGGACCCTCATATTCAAGAGCTGCTTCTCAAGCAGACGGATAACGCAAGAGCTGCCGCCCGAGAGAAAGCCAAGATGGATCAACTTGAGTTAGACGCGGTCACTCCATTGTATGAAGGATGCAGGCCCGAGGATACCCGCCTGAAAGTAACGCTCATGGCTCTGGACATGAAGGTAAAACACAAAATGACCGACGCATGCTTCGACGAGAACATGTCATTCTGGCACGAACGTCTTCCCAAGGGGAACAAGTGCCCGACCAGTTTGGAGGAGGCGAAGAAAATCGTGTGTCCTCTGGATTTACCGCACGTGAAATACCATGTGTGCATGAACAATTGCATCATTTATCGGGACGAGCACGCGGAGTCTACCATATGTCCGGTGTGCGGCGTCACTCGATACAAGAAGAGGAAGAAAGCTCCTCGAAAAGTGGTGTGGTACTTTCCGATCACTCCTCGTCTGCAGCGATATTTTGCGGACCCTAAGGTAGCAAAGCTCCTGCGTTGGCACGCGGATAGGGAGGAGAAGAAGCGAGAAGATGACGCAAATGATCCGGAGATAGATAAAAAAGACAAGATGCTGAGTCACCCTAAGGATGCGAGCCAGTGGCAAGCGTTGAACTTCGAAGACCCAGAATTTGGGAACGATCCAAGGAACATCGTGCTAGGCGCGAGCACCGATGGAGTCAATCCGTTTGGCAGCCAGAGAAGCACACATAGCACCTGGCCTGTGTTTGTGTGGATGTACGACCTTCCCCCCTGGTTGTGCATGAAGAGGAAGTACATTCACATGAGTATGCTAATTGAAGGACCGAAACAACCAGGGAACGACATCAATCTGTATCTGGGGCTGCTAAAAGAGGAGCTTGACACGCTGTGGAAAACTCCAGCCAATACGTGGGACGCCACAGAGAAAGAATATTTCCCTATGAGAGCCGCGCTGCTCACGACGGTGCACGACTATCTCGGTTACGGATATGTCGCGGGGCAGGTGGTCCACGGATTTTCTGGATGCGCCAGGTGCATGGATGACACAACGTATCGCTAGCTAGATAGAGATCCCGGGTCTTCGAAAACCGTGTTCATGGGACATCGAAGGTGGCTTCGCGACGATGACCCGTGGAGAAAACGCAAGGATTTGTTCGATGGTGAAACCGAACCCCGAGGACGCCCGCGTACGAGGAGCGGCGAGGAAATAGACGAGCTGTTGAAAAATTGGAAAGACTGCCCACTACCGGGAAAGAAGCAAAAGGCGTCAGAGCCGGGAAAGAAGTGAAAGGCGCCAGAGCCGCTGCTGAAGGTATGGAAAACGAGGTCTGTTTTCTGGGACTTGCTGTACTGGAAGATCCACCGTGTGCCTCACAGCCTTGATGTCATGCATATCACGAAGAACGTGTGCGAGAGTCTGCTTGGTACCCTGCTCAACATGCCAGAGAGGACCAAAGATGGGCCGAAAGAAAGAGCAGACTTGAAATCAATGGGCATCAGGCAGGAGCTTCACACTATATATGATGATGATGATGAGGCGAAGCAGGACACGGAAAGTCGTCGCAAAGGCAAGAAGGCCAAGAAGACCGGAAATGACTACCCTCCCGCGTGCTTCACTCTAAGTCAGGAGGAGATCGAGCAGTTTTTCACCTGCCTCGTAGGAGTAAAACTTCCTTACGGTTACGCGGGGAAGATAAGCAGATACCTAGACCCAGCGAAGCAGAAGTTCAGCGGGATGAAGTCTCACGACTGTCACGTGCTGATGACGCAGATACTTCTAGTTGCAATCCGTGGGATCATGGACGCGCACGTCCATGAAACCCTATTTGGCCTATGCAACTTTTTCGACGTCATCTCTCGGAAGTCTGTTGGCGTGAGGCAACTCAGAAGGCTACAGGAAGAGATCATGGTGATACTATGCGAGCTTGAGATGTACTTCCCGCCCGCATTCTTCGACGTTATGGTGCATCTGCTGGTCCATATCATGGACGATATCATCCAAATCGGGCCGACGTTCCTGCACAGCATGATGCCGTTCGAAAGGATGAATGGTGTCATCAAAGGATACGTTCGCAACATGTCACGTCCAGAGGGAAGCATAGCCAGGGGCTTTCTGACCGAAGAGTGCATCTCCTACTGCACGAATTATCTAGGCATCGAGAACCCTGTTGGTCTGCCCGTCGACAGGCACCTCGGCAGGCTCGCTGGATGGGGTCACTGTGAGGGTCGTCGCGAAATGCATGTCGACTTCGAGGGTCGACTCGCCGACTTTGAAAGAGCAAACCTAGTCGCGCTACAACACATAGACGTGGTCAATCCTTGGGTGGTATAGCACAAAACCTTTATTAAGAAGACGTACAATGACCGAGGCCAACAGAGGACGGACGGAGATGTAACGCCCCGAGACCGATGTGCCAGGTGTCGTTCTGTTATTCGCTGGTGTTGCCTTGTCATTGCTTGCGTGTCATGCATTGCATATCATGTCATCATGTGCATTTCATTTGCATACGTGTTTGTCTCATGCATCCGAGCATTTTCCCCGTTGTCCGTTTTGCAATCCGGCGCTCCGTTCTCCTCCGGTGGTCATTTCTACCTTTCTTCTGTGTGTGGGGATTAAGCATTTCTGGATTGGACCGAGACTTGCCATATGGCCTTGGTTTACTGCCGGTAGACCGCCTGTCAAGTTTCGTGTCATTTGGACTTCGTTTGATACTCCAACGGTTAACCGAGGGACCGAAAAGGCCTCGTGTGTGTGCAGCCCAACACCCCTCCATGTTGGCCCAAAACCCACCAAACTCAGCTCCATCGTCTCGGTCGTTCGATCACGATCGTGTGGGCAAAAACCGCACCTCATTTGGACTCTCCTAGCTCCCTCTATGCCTATATATACACCCCCCCCCCCGTTTTCGGATCTCTCTTCCTCCCCGAAACCCTAAAATCGCCCCCGCACCCGGCCGGACACGTCCGAATCCGGCCGGACGCGTCCGCTCCGCCGCCGCCAGCCTATCAGATGCCGCCACCTGTCCCCGGGGCGGGACCATCTCGCCGCCGCCGCCCGAGGCCCGCCCGGCCCACGCGGGCCCCCGCGGGCCCGCTCGCGCCTCCCAGCGCCCCAGCGCCGCGCGCCGCCGCCTTCCTCGCCTCCGGTGGCCGGCGCCGCCGCATCGCCATCGCCGCCTCACGCCGGCGCACACGGTCCTCGCCGCCACCCGACGCATCCGGCGCCGACCTCGACGCCGGCCTCGCCCGGCCCCGCCCGAGGGTCGCCGGACTCCCCCCGTGCCTCCCCTCGCCGTCCCCGGCCGCCCCTCGTCGCCGGCCGCCTCGCCGTCGCCGGATCCGGCCGGCAGCGTCGCCGGTGAACAGTGCCGCCGCCGCCCGTGAACAGTGCCCCGCGCGAGATCCGGATCGGATCTACAGTAAACCCTAGCGCCCCCCCCCCCCCCCCCCCGTTGACTTTCTCCTCCGTTTCATATTTTTCTTGCTACTTTGACTGCTTGTATCTCCTCATCCGTAGCTCCGTTTTGGGCGTATGATATGTCAAAATCTTCGTCTCGACGAGTACATCGTTTCATTCCATTGCATCATTTGCATTTGAGGTCATATTGGTGCCCAAAATGCTGTTGGAAGGAGGCATGTTGAGTTAAATTGCAGATCCGTTAGTCCAACATGCACTTTTGTCATTTTTGCCATATTTAATCCGTGCATGATATGCCTGTGCCCCTTTGGGATGAAATGTTAAGCATGTTGTCTTCTTTCCAGAGGTGCCTTCCATGTATTTTTAGGATGTGTGTGTTGTCTTGTGCAAGCTTGCGAAGAGGGCTACCTGAGATTACAGATTTCAGGGACTTAGTGATTTTCACTAAGTCTGAGCCGTTTTAGTTCACGATGCTATATGTCCGGCTTGTTTCCTAGTGATCCGTGCCTCTTTTGAGGATGATCAGTAAGAGTGATTTGTTATGCTTGTTGTGCTTAATCCATCCATGTCTTTACTTGTTATGTTGGAGCACCCTAGGTTGACTCAATCGAGCTCAACTTTTGGATGGTTGCTGTTTTGGGCAGATCGTGAACTCTTTTGCGATTTTGCCGGAGTGATTGCTAGTGATCCATGCATGCTATGCCATTGTTCTTGCCATGTATAGCTAGCATTTTGTGCCTTCTTAATGGATATATTCTTGCCTTGCCATGACTTGCACTGTAGTGAGAGCATCGAGCTCGTTTATATGCCTCCGTGAGTTATTATTTCAGCATGTCCCAGTTTTCACTAAGTCTGAAAACTGATTGTGTTTCATCGATGTTCGTGTGCTCGGTAGAGTATTTTGTGAACCCTTTTGGCCCCGGGTCATTTTGGGTGTTTTGATAAGCTTGTTGAGTAGCTCCATGCCATGCTCTTACTTGCCATGTTCAGGTTTTTCTTCAAGTTGTTTTGCTGCTCCGAAGAGGGCATCGTGGTCTGAAATTTCAGACTAGCGTTAATTTCGCTAAGTCTGAAATCTGTTTTGCTTATTCAGTTTTGCCATGCTTGTTTGAAGCCCTTAATGGATGAATTTGCCTATGCCTCAGTCATGATGATTTGTTAAGCTTGATGAGTACATCACTGCCATGTATTTTGTTTTCATGTTGGGTGGCTGTAGCATGTTCATTTTGTTGCATTTAGGAGGCATGTTGCTGTAAATCGCAGATCGGTTCGTTTCGTAAATCGCTTGCCATTTCCAAACCGTAGCTCCGATGCCTATGATCTTTATATCGTTTTCAGGGGATTTCTTCCCCTCTATCCAGTGGCACACTTGGTTTTCCAAGTTGAGGCCAGGTTCATGCATTTCCTGTCACGTATTGCATTTTGCATCCCGCATCGCATCCCGCATCTCGCATATCATACCATGTTCATGTGTTGGTTGTTTACTATGTTGTGTGCTTCTTTTCCGGTGATTGCTTCTTTGGGTTGTTTCCGGTAACGTCGAGTTTGTGAGGACCCGTTCGTCTACGTCCGGTTGTCTTCTTCATGGATTCGTTCTTCTTCCTTGCGGGATTTCAGGCAAGATGATCATACCCTCGAAATCACTACTATCTTTGCTATGCTAGTTTGCTCGCTCTTTTGCTATGCCAATGCTACGATGCCTACCACTTGCTTGTCAACCTCCCAAATTGCCATGTTCAGCCCCTAACCCTCCTATGTCCTAGCAAACCGTTGATTGGCTATGTTACCGCTTTGCTCAGCCCCTCTTATAGCGTTGTTAGTTGCAGGTGAAGATTGGAGCCGTTCCTTGTTGGGACATTTATTTACTTGTTGGGATATCACTATATATCTTATTTAATTAATGCATCTATATACTTGGTAAAGGGTGGAAGGCTCGGCCTTATGCCTGGTGTTTTGTTCCACTCTTGCCGCCCTAGTTTCCGTCATATCGGTGTTATGTTCCCGGATTTTGCGTCCCTTACGCGGTTGGGCTATAATGGGAACCCCTTGACAGTTCGCCTTAAGTAAAGCTTTGCCAGCAATGCCCAACATTGGTTTTACCATTTGCCACCTAGCCTTTTTTTTCCCTTGGGAGTCGCGCATCCCGAGGGTCATCTTTATTTTAACCCCCCCCCCGGGCCAGTGCTTGTCTAAGTGTTGGTCCAAACTGTCAGCCGTCGGTGGCTACCAGGGGCAACTCTGGGCTGGCCTACCGGAAGTTTAGACAATCCAGTGTTGCCCTGAGAACGAGATATGTGCAGCTCCCATCAGGATGTCGGCGCATCGGGCGGTGTTGCTGGTTTAGTTTTACCCTGTCGAAATGTCTTGTTGTACTGGGATACCGAGTCTGATCGGAATATCTCGGGTGGAGGTCTATTCCTTCGTTGACCGTGAGAGCTTGTCATGGGCTAAGTTGGGAAACCCTGCAGGGATTTGAACTTTCGAAAGCCGTGCCCGCGGTTATGGGCAGATGGGAATTTGTTAACGTCCGGTTGTAGAAAACCTAAAGATGACCTTAATTAAAATGAATCAATCGCGTGTGTAACCGTGATGGTCTCTTTCCGGCGGAGTCCGGGAAGTGAACACGGTTGTTGGAGTTATGCTTGACGTAGGTAGTCTAGGATCACTTCTTGATCATACTTTTATCGACCGTGCCTTGCCTTCTCTTCTCGCTCTCATTTGCGTATGTTAGCCACCATATATGCTAGTCGCTTGCTGCAGCTCCACCTCATACCTTTACCTTACCCATAAGCTTAAATAGTCTTGATCGCGAGGGTGCGAGATTGCTGAGTCCCTGTGGCTCACAGATACTTCCAAAAGCAGTTTGCAGGTGCCGATGAGTCCGTGCAGATGACGCAACCAAGCTCAGGAGGAGCTCGATGAAGATCTTGTCCTTTGTGTTGTTTCGTTCTAGTTGATCAGTAGTGGAGCCCAGTTGGGGTCGATCGGGGACCTTTGTCGCATTTGGGGTTCTTCTTTTATTTTGGTACCGTAGTCGGACCATGAGTGTACTTGATTGATGTAATGTCTTATTCATGTAATTGTGTGAAGTGGCGAGTGTAAGCCAACTATGTATCCCTTATTCCTTATTATATTACATGGGTTGTGTGAAGATTACCTCACTTGCGACATATGCCTTCAATGCGATTATGCCTCTAAGTCGTGCCTCGACACGTGGGAGATATAGTCGCATCGAGGGTGTTACAAGTTGGTAATCAGAGCCTTCCCCGACCTTAGGAGCCCCCTCTGCTTGATCGTTTTTAGCGGCCGAGTTGTTTCTAGAAAAATGTTTTGAGTCATTAGGAATTATATATCGGAGAGCTTAGGAATTCTTTTTACTTCCCAGTCTCCTCATCGCTCTGGTAAAGCATCCTGACGTAGAGTTTTGACTCTTCTCTTCTCAAATTTCACTAAAAAAAATTTTTAGGATCACGCGAGTATCTTAGTTTTGTTCCGATGGCTTATGATGAGAATACTGTCTTGGTGCCTCCTGTCAGGGGTTTAGTGGAAGTGTCCCGGGGAGTTGAGCTCTGAGGTGTTGTCATCATAATTTTATCGTTGCAATTCTGGTATACTTGAGATATGTGCGCGACATCGAAAATCTCCTTTATGCAGTTCGTTGGTGAGATAACCTCGACGCCACCCAGTACTGGGGCGGGAGTTCGGGAGTATCGCCATAACTTGTATAACGGATGTTTTTCGAAGGTTGAGATAGATGGTTTCCGAAGGTTTCTTGGTTATGTGTTGAAGGATGGATGCAGCTGGATGTAGGATTTGCTAGCTTGGGTGAGATATTATGCTTCCCCTGTATCCTCAACACCTGATTGCATAACCAGAAAATTTCGGGAGTTTCATAGGTGGGAATTCAAGTAGCTCTTAGGATTTCTTTCCGACAGATGTATGATATGAAATTGGCGTTCGACGTCTAGTGGTTCGCCTATTCACGGTCGATTTTACAGTGGTCTCGTTGTGTCTTAAAGAGTCCTTGGCTATGCTGACTCGGGGACGCTTCATATGTCATGTGCACTGCCTTGTACATGATGGTGCTGTACGATCGAGCCCGTGTAGGTCCCACCACGAAAACTTCGGACGAAATCTCTATCATATGTTTGTTCCGGCTTATTTCGCAAGCCAATCTTTTGTTTTTGTTTTGAGTTGTGGTATCCGAGTTGCTTCGATGTCAAATGTTGATTCCATACCTTCCTCAAGTGGTGTTCTCATATTCCTATGCGAATACTAATCCTTCATGATAATCGAGATTGTCATGTTAATTCGTTTCATCCGGTGTGTCTCTCCTCAAGTGGATTCGTTCACTTCAACATTTGCAAGATCAATTATCAGTTCTTCTCTACGGTGTTGTTCCATCCATCTCCAAGTTGTCTTTGTTTTTCCCACCCTCCCTCCCTTTGTTTTTCTTCAAGGACTCAGATATCTTAATCAAGTATCATTTTATTGATGTGAAGTCTATTCTTTCTTTCCTTTCAATATTCTTACCCGGTGTTGCTCATGAAGTTTCTAACGGGGCTTCAAGTTCGTCACTCTTTACTCATTTTCCTTCTCCGATGGATTCAAGTCAAGCTTTCGGTGTTTGGTCATATTCTTTTCCTCATTTCAATGCCATTCTCATGCCGGCGCACTTCATAATAATTAATTTCTCGCTATTCATTTGTTCCGGAGTGCTCAAGATATCTCAATGGGCTCGTCTTGTCATTCGAGATCCGTTCAAGCTATTTTGAGGATGTTATCATTCAAGTCATTTATCAACCGGTGCTTTCTCTCTTTTAAATTGTTTCAACGGTGTTTCTTTTGAGTGGGCCCTAACCCACAGGTCTATTCCCAGGATCTTACCTGACTCCTCTTATTTTCTCGGAGCTATCCTAAATTCCTTTTAAAGTTTGACGTAAGAATGAATTATCATCAGTCAAATGTCTTTCTCCAAGATCTTTCAAATTCATCTCATCATTGATTCAACTTTTATATTCTTCTTTATTCCGGAGTGCCTCAACAATTCACGGTGGTGTTTCTCGCTGTCATTTGAAGACCGAAGAAGATCTTTCTCTCAATCTTGATCCATTCTCTTCAAGTTTCGCGATTCTGTCTTGTTGCCATCCTCTCATAATTATTTGCGATTGTGAGAATTCCTTTCACCCATCCGGAGATATTTAAGAGTCTTCTCAGTTGTTATCCGGAGTCCATCATCTAAGATTTATTCATTCTCAGCTTTCAGCTCTCGTTCTTCAATTTTACCGGTGCTCCATTCAAGCGATCTTTAATCGGCTCGTGAGCTCTTCGTTCTCATGGATCTAATTCCCCTCAAGTATCTTCATTCGTTTTCCCAATTCTTCCCGGTGTTCCTCTATCTTTCCTCTGGTCATTTTAATTCATACGGTGATTCATTCAAGATTTCTTTGCTTACTTATCATATCAATTCATTTGTTGTTCCAATCCTACCGGTGGTTAGTTGAAGACTTTCTCAAGTTTGCGCTATATCTATCTTAATCCTTTCTACGAGGATAAGTAATATGCCAAATCCGTTGATTGTCATCAATTTAAATTGGCGAAGGATAAGCATAATGTAATTCTTACTCTTGTTCCATCCAAGTGATTTAATTCCTTAATCCGGAGTGTTTTCCTTCTTCCGTATCATTGCAGGTGGTATTATGTCATTCTTGATAATTTGGGTTCATGGTTCGTGATTCAAATGTTGTTAAGAATGAGATAATTTAATTCCATCAATCTCGTCATTGGAGTTATCTTGGGTTAAATTCACCTAAAGCCTTCCCTAAGGATTGTTACTATTTATGGTGCTTATAAACGATCCAAGTTCTTCTTTTATCCTCCCGGTGAAATGATTTCTCGTCTCCGTGTTCATTTAACCCTATCAATTCTTTTCCCATGAGTGGCAGGTTATCGCCTCTAGTTTCGAGATGTTTTTCTATAATCCCACTACAAGCTTATTCTTTCGTTGTTGGTTTTTCCAACAATTCCGTTCTAGCATTTGTTGTAACCGTGCTCTCTCAAGATCTTTTTCCCTTCGTTCCGGAGGCTTGTGATGTTGCTCTCTTCAACCCGTCTTCTTGTTTTATCAAGATCGTGTTCTTGTCGTGCCTATCCTTTTAATTGGAGTGTTGTGTCCTCTTTTCAAGTATCCTCTCATCTTGTCAAGTTCAATTCCTTTCATTTGCAGTCGGAGTGCTGCCCAAATTGTACTATTCCTTCCCTATCTTGCTTAACCGGAGTATTGTGCCCCTTTGTTCAAGTTCTTTTCGCCTTATCAAGTCTTGCATCCTTTTCTCAATCGGAGTGTCGTGTTTTCATTTGAGCTCTCTCATCTTATCAAATTTTGACTCCCTTCTTAACCGGAGTGCTGTCTGAGATCTTTCTTACCCCTTGTTCCATTCATTCAATAGTTCCGGTGGCAGTGTGTTGTGATTTCATCAAGTATCTTCTCGTCTTATCGACCTTATTCTATTCTTTTTCTTTTCAACCGGAGTGCTGCCCGAATTTTGGTTTTCCTTGATCCCCTTCCTTAACCGGAGTGTTTTCTATATATCTTCTTTCAACCTCAAGGTTTCGGAATGCTCTTTGTCCCTAGTTTCTAACGGAGTGTTATTGACTTTGTTCACCTCGTTGAATTCTGTCTCGAATGTATTAAACCTCTCAAGGTTCGTGGTTTCACTCGTTTGTCAAAGAAGCAAGTTGTTTTACCTCTTCTCTTTCTCTTGCGTTTCTTCCTCTCCGGTGCAATTCTAGATCTCGGGACGAGATCCTCTCGTAGTGGTGGAGTGTTGTAACGCCCCGAGACCGATGTGCCAGGTGTCGTTCTGTTATTCGCTGGTGTTGCCTTGTCATTGCTTGCGTGTCATGCATTGCATATCATGTCATCATGTGCATTTCATTTGCATACGTGTTCGTCTCATGCATCCGAGCATTTTCCCCGTTGTCCGTTTTGCAATCCGGCGCTCCGTTCTCCTCCGGTGGTCATTTCTACCTTTCTTTTGTGTGTGGGGATTAAGCATTTCCGGATTGGACCGAGACTTGCCATGTGGCCTTGGTTTACTGCCGGTAGACCGCCTGTCAAGTTTCGTGCCATTTGGACTTCGTTTGATACTCCAACGGTTAACCGAGGGACCGAAAAGGCCTCGTGTGTGTGCAGCCCAACACCCTCCATGTTGGCCCAAAACCCACCAAACTCAGCTCCATCGTCTCGGTCGTTCGATCACGATCGTGTGGGCGAAAACCGCATCTCATTTGGACTCTCCTAGCTCCCTCTATACCTATATATACACACACCCCCCCCCGTTTTCGGATCTCTCTTCCTCCCCGAAACCCTAAAATCGCCCCCGCACCCGGCCGGACACGTCCGAATCCGGCCGGACGCGTCCGCTCCGCCGCCGCCAGCCTATCAGACGCCGCCACCTGTCCCCGGGGCGGGACCATCTCGCCGCCGCCGCCCGAGGCCCGCCCGGCCCACGCGAGGCCCCCGCGGGCCCGCTCGCGCCTCCCAGCGCCCCAGCGCCGCGCGCCGCCGCCTTCCTCGCCTCCGGTGGCCGGCGCCGCCGCATCGCCATCGCCGCCTCACGCCGGCGCACACGGTCCTCGCCGCCACCCGACGCATCCGGCGCCGACCTCGACGCCTGCCTCGCCCGGCCCCGCCCGAGGGTCGCCGGACTCCCCCCGTGCCTCCCCTCGCCGTCGCCGGATCCGGCCGGCAGCGTCGCCGGTGAACAGTGCCATTTCCTGTCATTTCCAAACCGTAGCTCCGATTCCTATGATCTTTATATCGTTTTCAGGGGATTTCTTCCCCTCTATCCAGTGGCACACTTGGTTTTCCAAGTTGAGGCCAGGTTCATGCATTTCCTGTCACGTATTGCATTTTGCATCCCGCATCGCATCCCGCATCTCGCATATCATACCATGTTCATGTGTTGGTTGTTTACTATGTTGTGTGCTTCTTTTCCGGTGATTGCTTCTTCGGGTTGTTTCCGGTAACGTCGAGTTTGTGAGGACCCGTTCGTCTACTCCCGGTTGTCTTCTTCATGGATTCGTTCTTCTTCCTTGCGGGATTTCAGGCAAGATGATCATACCCTCGAAATCACTACTATCTTTGCTATGCTAGTTTGCTCGCCCTTTTGCTATGCCAATGCTAAGATGCCTACCACTTGCTTGTCAACCTCCCAAATTGCCATGTTCAGCCCCTAACCCTCCTATGTCCTAGCAAACCGTTGATTGGCTATGTTACCGCTTTGCTCAGCCCCTCTTATAGCGTTGTTAGTTGCAGGTGAAGATTGGAGCCGTTCCTTGTTGGGACATTTATTTACTTGTTGGGATATCACTATATATCTTATTTAATTAATGCATCTATATACTTGGTAAAGGGTGGAAGGCTCGGCCTTATGCCTGGTGTTTTGTTCCACTCTTGCCGCCCTAGTTTCCGTCATATCGGTGTTATGTTCCCGGATTTTGCGTCCCTTACGCGGTTGGGCTATAATGGGAACCCCTTGACAGTTCGCCTTAAGTAAAGCTTTGCCAGCAATGCCCAACATTGGTTTTACCATTTGCCACCTAGCCTTTTTTTCCCTTGGGAGTCGCGCATCCCGAGGGTCATCTTTATTTTAACCCCCCCCCGGGCCAGTGCTTGTCTAAGTGTTGGTCCAAACTGTCAGCCGCCGGTGGCTACCAGGGGCAACTCTGGGCTGGCCTACCGGAAATTTAGACAATCCAGTGTTGCCCTGAGAACGAGATATGTGCAGCTCCCATCAGGATGTCGGCGCATCGGGCGGTGTTGCTGGTTTAGTTTTACCCTGTCGAAATGTCTTGTTGTACTGGGATACCGAGTCTGATCGGAATATCTCGGGTGGAGGTCTATTCCTTCGTTGACCGTGAGAGCTTGTCATGGGCTAAGTTGGGACACCCTGCAGGGATTTGAACTTTCGAAAGTCGTGCCCGCGGTTATGGGCAGATGGGAATTTGTTAACGTCCGGTTGTAGAAAACCTAAAGATGACCTTAATTAAAATGAATCAATCGCGTGTGTAACCGTGATGGTCTCTTTCCGGCGGAGTCCGGGAAGTGAACACGGTTGTTGGAGTTATGCTTGACGTAGGTAGTCTAGGATCACTTCTTGATCATACTTTTATCGACCGTGCCTTGCCTTCTCTTCTCGCTCTCATTTGCGTATGTTAGCCACCATATATGCTAGTCGCTTGCTGCAGCTCCACCTCATACCTTTACCTTACCCATAAGCTTAAATAGTCTTGATCGCGAGGGTGCGAGATTGCTGAGTCCCTGTGGCTCACAAATACTTCCAAAAGCAGTTTGCAGGTGCCGATGAGTCCGTGCAGATGACGCAACCAAGCTCAGGAGGAGCTCGATGAAGATCTTGTCCTTTGTGTTGTTTCGTTCTAGTTGATCAGTAGTGGAGCCCAGTTGGGGTCGATCGGGGACCTTTGTCGCATTTGGGGTTCTTCTTTTATTTTGGTACCGTAGTCGGACCATGAGTGTACTTGATTGATGTAATGTCTTATTCATGTAATTGTGTGAAGTGGCGAGTGTAAGCCAACTATGTATCCCTTATTCCTTATTATATTACATGGGTTGTGTGAAGATTACCTCACTTGCGACATATGCCTTCAATGCGATTATGCCTCTAAGTCGTGCCTCGACACGTGGGAGATATAGTCGCATCGAGGGTGTTACAGGAGATATACTCAAAGAGCACAACTCATGTTTCACGCGTTGGTTCAAGCAGAAGCTTCTGTCGTACCCTTTACATGAGGATTCTTCCGCGGAAGAACAACTCATATTCGCCTTGTCACAGGGCGCCATATCCACCGGCCACCGCCGCCGACCCCCCGCACCCTCGATTCCCCTACTCAACCGCCGTCGCCGACCCCCCGCACCCCTCCCCTACTCAACCGCCGCCGCCGACCCCCCGCACCCCGCGCACCCTCCCCTACTCAACCGCCGCCGCTGACCCCCCGCACCCCTCCCCTACTCAACCGCCGCCGCCGACTGTCTTATAAAAAAAATATTACTATTACTGTCTTATAAAAAAATATTACTGTTATGATTTAAACAAGTTTAAAAAATTATTACTGTCTTATAATTCAAACAAGTTTAAAAAATATTACTGTTATGATTTAAATAAGTTAAAAAAAGTACTAATGGCGCACCACGGTGAGGTGCGCCATTAGTATGGATGTACTTATGGCGCACCGATGGGTGGTGCGCCATTAGTATTGTGCCATTGCTATAAGAAAAAAAACTACTAATGGCGCACCACGGTGAGGTGTGCCATTAGTATGGATGTACTTATGGCGCACCGAGGGGTGGTGCGCCATTAGTATTGTGCCCGATCCCCCCCCTTCCCTCTCCCCCTTCGCCCGATCCCCGCTTCCCTCTCCCCCTCGCCAGTTCCCTCTCCCTCCCTCCACCGCGCCGCCCCCGCCGCCTCCCTCTTCCCTTCCCCCCCTCGTCGCCGGCGGCCCGGACGCCGCCCCGTCCACCTCGTCGGGCTCCTCCTCCCGCTCCGCAGTCCCCACGCCCCCACAGTCGTCTCCTTTGCCACCCCGCTCCTCCCTCCCACATCGGCTAGGGTTCGAGCCTTCGAGGGAGGATCCGCGCCGCCGCCAGGGTGATCCTGCCTCGCCGACCCGGTCAGCCCAACTCCGCCCCTCCCTCTCAGCATCGCCAGCGCTAGGCCCTGCCTGGCCGCCTCCCGCCGGCCCTCCCCCCTCCCCCCCCCCCCCCCCCCCCGTCGTTGCTGCTCTGCTTCGACGAGCCCCCGGCCCTCCCGTCGCCCCTGCTTCGACCAGCCGCCCACATCTCCTTCGAGAACAGGTGCCTCTCATCTCCCTGTTCCCCACCCCTCTGTTTGTTAGCTGGATGGGTGGATGTTGTTGTTGCATATTGAATAGATGGACGAATGGCTACTGTGATTGATAGCTCGTGTTAGTACGTCTCAGATTTTTGCTGTTGTGAACTGTCAATGGTACTAAATCAGTGCCCTTTTGCTGCTTGCTGCTTGCTGCTTAGTGCTAGTTGATAATTTGGTAATGCTACCGATTCTTAGAAATCGATGGATGTACTTTTTCCAGTTTGATACTGCTACTAATTTAATGCTTGCTATTTTAGGCCGCTGCTTGGTATGTGCTCTGCATGCAAGTCATGCTTTTATTCAGTTTTTTCTTCAGTTTTGGCCACTATTGATCTTTCGTTCGATCGAACTGAGAGTGGTTTCGTGCGCGTTAGATCAGAGGATCTCTTAGTTGAGTTCTGATTTAAGAGCCCGTGAGTGGAAAGTGGAATTGAACAATCTAGACCTGAAACTGAGGCAGTTTTACACGAGTTTGTTTGTTGGTCTTTTAACCCTATCATTTCTCTTGTAGCCAGCATGTGTGTGTGCTTAAACTTGTTTAGCTAGTAATTTCCCCCAATTTGGCCATTACATGTGTAACGTAACTTAGCTTGTCAGAGCATGCTTCCTCGCGAAGAAGGGGGTTATCTGAAAATTGAAAAATATTGTGAGACATTGGTTGGACTTTGAATTGGTATACAGAGAAGGGAGTGCCTGCTTGTATATATTTTACTGTTGTCTGTTGCTACCATGCCAGACTAACAAACTGCCCAATATTGTGCCCTTCTGTACTGTTATTGAGAACAGTTCACGGTTACTAACGTAATCCATTGTTTCGCTGCAGTGGGCATACAAGTTGTCATAAAGCCAGAATATTGGATAACCCCTCCTGTAAGTTATATGATTTATTATACAATCACTACTTTCCTGTTCTCTTATGCAAGAGCTGTCAATCTACTTTGCTACCAAAAAAGTTGTATTAATGAGTAATGACTGAGTTCAGTTTTCATTCCCCAGTGTTAAGAGTGTTGCTCCAAAAAAATGTTGTTTCGTAGTTAAATGGGTGCCTTTAACTTCTGTGCATTGGCTGGACATCAACATACTACCATAAGTGTTTTTTCAATCTAAGTTGAAATTGCATCCTGCCTACAAATCTGAAAGTGAACTGCCACATGCCTTCTGATTGAATCTTTGTTTGCAAAAATGATGTTGTACTGGAGATGAACTGCCACATGACTGCTAGTATGACATTAGTTGGATGTCACCTTTTTTGGGGGGTAGTTTTTGTTTGGAGATTGCAATTGGAATTGTTGTATTTGGTGCATCTGTCAGTCAACTGCTGCTGACCATATGATACTGCTTGGAGATGCATATATTGTTTCACCTCTTCACATGCCAATGTATTTTCCATGTTGTGATGAAGGCCTTTTTTGCCTTGTCCACCCGAGAGGCCCTTGAGTTTGCTGGAATGTCGATTAACTTCCGTTCCGGCAAATTCGGGTACTCCATATGTCCTATTTTCAGCAAAGGTCATGCTGAAATTTTCCGTGAATTTTAGCATGACTTTGCTAAAAATAGGACATATGGGGTACTTGTGACTAATGCATGGGCCGGGGTATCTTAGTAGTTAATTAAGTAGGATCAAGTGCCCCTTTATTCTAGCTGCATTAAACCATAGGCGGCAATAGAGCCAAGTGATTAGGCCCAACTTAGAATTCTCCTCGGTGTCGACAAACCCTAAATGATGAGACCATGATCTTGTTCCTTGACAATAACCAACTTTTTGACCAAACTTTGTTCCTATTTAGAGAGAAACATGGCCAACAACGATGAGGCCGGGGGTTCGGGCGTCAAGGCATTCTGGGAGCTATCCCAGGAGATGGAGGAACAACCTCACTTGTATGAGGCCGCCGCCTTCCCCACCGATCCTGAGACCACTGATGGTACCGCCGAGGATGAACCCACTGATGGCACCACTGATGGTGCCGCCGAGGATGCCACCACTGATGATGGCGGCGCACGCACAGATGGCAGCCAACCGAAGAGGCAACGGAAGGACCGGTGCCTGACCGTGCTCCGCACCCTCAAGGAGGAAGTTACTGAAGTGGACTCCGACGGGAATCCAGCGGCGCCCGAACAAATAGTCAAGGGGTACTCGCTTCAGCTCGGGTGCATTCTCCGGAGCACCGTCTCGATCAACACCGAGAACCTCAGGCATCCTGACCGAGGGAATTTGCGCAACCTCCTCTTCACGAAGCTGCACGAACGATACAAGTTCCCCGCTGAATTTGAAAACACAAGCCTCAAAGGGAATAAAGTGAACAATGTTGCCCTCACGAAGATGAGCACGGCCCTGTCTACTTGGAAAAGCAATGTGAAGAGAATGATCCAGAAAGGTGAGAGTTATGAGAAGATCAAGGAGAAAAATCCTTCGATCACCGAAGATGACTACAACGACTTCAAGATCAATTGCTCGAGCACCGCAAGCTCCGATTCAAGTAAGTGGGGGAAAGAAATGCGGGAGCTGAACTTAGGGGAACACACACTCGGTCCCGGCGGTTACAGAGTGGCAGAGCCTATATGGGACAAGGAGGATGCGGACCGTGCCGAGCAAGGCCTACCGCCCCTCTTCGATAAATACGGTGACAAGCAGACCAGGAACTTTGTCAGGGCCCGGTACAAGAAGGACCCGAAAACAAAGGAGCTTACCACGGATCCGAAGACCAGGGAGCTTGAGCTTGTTCTGGTAAGGAATACAACCCCGCGTAATTAGCTTCATATGGTTGCATTCTAATTAATGAAGCCAAATTTCTAAATGGTTCACATTCCTTCCGTAGGCGACTGAAAGCAGTAGCGCGGGGTCGACTAAGAGCAACCCTTGGGACACCACTCTAAATAGGGCGTTGAATGTAATGAAGAACAAGGATAAGCTCAGTAAGCCGACGTCAGCTGGTCGTGTGGCCGGCAAAGGCTTGTCGACAAAATGGTTGTCATACTATAACACTGGTGGGCGAAAGGAGAAAAAGACCAGCTCGGAAAGCCAGGCGCGCGAGGTTCAAGAACTCAGGGCACAGGTGGCGCGGATTCCGGAGATGGTCCAAGAGCAAGTGGAACAACAACTCGGAAGGACGATCACCGCCATTGTGCCTACCTTGATCCAGGGGATTAGTGCGTGGATTGCGGGCGGCCAACAGGGGCCGCCCCCGATTCCTAGCTTCACGTCTAGCAACTCGCAGAACGCGATGGCGGGGCCATTGGTGTCTCCGACGGAGGCGGCATTGGTGTCTCCGACGCCGGCACGGGAGCTTAATGCACCCGGGTGTACGCCGGCCGGCACCTCTGCAGCAAGCGGCCCCTCCGTCAACTGCACGCCCGCCGTTGGCGGTGCCTCGACATTAGCCGAGCTCGACGCCATCATCACGGTAACTAATTAAGCCTCTCTCGGCCGAGGACTTCATCTCCTTGCCTTTGACTGGGCATCCCTGACGCCCTACATGTTTTCGCAGGGCGCCGCCGACGTTCCGTGCACTCTCCTGCACTTCGTGAACAACGAGTTGGTCGATGTCGCCAAGGGCAAAATCGTTCAACCGGGCAACCCCTTGTTCCACGGTACCCAGATGCCACCCAACTTGTTTAGGGTTCAACTGGTTCGGGTGCTGCCAGGCTGCGACAAGTTGTTACCTCCGATTTGACCCGTCGGGGCCGACGATGATGACGTGATGACCCTCAGCGCCTGCCTGAGCTGGCCCCTGCTTTGGCCGAAGAGCCAGATTCGTTTGGGGGCGGGGGACACCACCCCAAAGACAACACCGCCAGTCGTGCCGGCGCCAAGTCGGCCCCATGGCAAGACCGCCGTAACGGTGCCGGACATCCCTATGCCACTGGATCCAAACATGCATATGGCACAGGATCAGAACGACGACAACGACGATACATTTGCCAACGTCGATCAGTACTTTGCCGATCATGGGTACGGTGGTGACTTCATGGGGCCTCCTTCTCAAGAACCCAACCCAACAAAAGACGTGCGCGATCTAGCTGGTACCGCGGAGAAGCCAAGTTGCAACAGGCGTCGTCTAGCATTCAGCTCTCAGGAGACGCCTCCAGCTGCTGACTTCACCGAGCCTCAGATAGGCGAGGAGCGAAATATTATCAGCCCCAACACACTCAAGAAGGCGGTCTGTGAGCAGAACTCAGTCCCATTACAGGAGAAGAAGAAGGCACGCAAAAGAAAGACTAACAAGGGTGTGGGCCAGCCAGCACCGAGTACGATCCGTGCTCAGGACGGGCCACCTACACCTGAGGATATCTCGAGGAGGGTGCATGTGGCGGGTAGGCCGATGCTACCGAGAAATATGCTCGATGCTGCAACCGGTGCTATGCGGAGTCTGCATGACAGTGTTCTTTCTTTGGAGAAGCGGCGTCTCGGAGAGAAGGATGTGGCATACCCGGTTTTCGTGGCCAAGGTGCCAGAGGGCAAGGGCTTTGTGGATAACTCCATCGGGGGTACGATCGTCCTGCAGTTTGATGACATCCACGCTATGTTGAACCTTCATCCGCTGCACTACACCTTCGTTCGGCTATTTTCGCTGAGTATGGAGATGCGGATCATTTGCGACAAGACCCCGGACATCGTGATAGTCGACCCCTTCTACATGTGTGCCAAGATCTTGGGCAGCGCTGGGACCGGCAAGTCGCGAGTTCTTACCTCGAAGGCGTCATTCTGGCAAACCAAGATAAGGATAACTTCCTCGTGCCTTACTTTCCCGAGTAAGTCCTCCCCTCAACCGCCCCGTAACATATGAATTCTTAGATTTCGATCGTTTTTCTTTTAACATTCCGTGTTTTCTGCAGTGACACACGTTGCACGCTCATCCTCCTAAGCCCCAAATATTCCATGGCCATATATTTCGACCCGGACCGTCAGTCGAACGTAGACTACACAAATGTCAAGAAGGTTCTTGATGATGTTCTCCCCGGCTACGTCAAATCTGGAGGCACCTTCACCAGGCCTATTCGTAAGTACGGCAAGCACGTGTTCTCCCACAATACGACGTTCTGCTGCGTCAAGCAGCCAACTGGCGGTCAGAAGGGTGCCTACTACGCCATCCAGCACATACGGGCGATCGTACGGGACCATCATCAACTTCTGCTACCGAGTAGACTCAAAGATTGGGCCGCGAGCGTGTCAGCAATCCAGGATGCGGACATCAGACAAGAATTCTTTCGCATCCAGTCAGAGTTTGCGGAAATCATCCATCAAGATGTCCTTCGTACCTCGGGGCAGTTCTACCTCAGAAATCAACCGTCCAACAGTGACATCGACACAATCCTACAAATGCAGGCTGACAACGCCCGTTGTTTCATGACTCCCACGATAGACGGCGGCTTCATCCACGCTCCGGTCCCTTGAGTCGAGTCGAAAACAGTGATGCTGTGTCTAGTTCTGAAACATCGATTGGCTCATATGTTGTAATTAAACTTTAATGAACTTGTAGTATGTCTCTTTGGTTTCGAGAGTCGTTCAACTTAGATGTAATCGATGCTATTAATGTTTTGCTTTTCTCTTCTGATCGTTCTGTTGCATACTTATATGTTGCTTATGTATTGTCTGTGAATTGGTACTAACGTTTCGTTTGGCTACTGCATAGCGATGCCGTGGTATGTCGTGTACAAGGGTAAGGTTCCCGGAGTCTACAACGACTGGGAGGAGTGTCGGAGACAGGTTCACCGATTCAGCGGTAACAGTTACAAAGGGTACACCACTAGGGCCGAGGCCGAATCTAGATATGCCCGCTATCTAGCGGGAGAGGGGAGGGGGTGTTGGAGGAACCGGATGAAGACGAGTTTCATCGTGATGATGCTCATCGTGATGACCGCAGCTCTCTTCTATGTGATGGTAGTTTAGATGATCGATATCGACTTGTAATGTGAAGACAAACTCGCGGTCTCGAGACTTGTAATATAATGTTCTATCTTTGTTCGGTCTTTTCAATTCGGAGACTAATATGATGAATTGTATTCGGAGACTAAAATGATGAATTGTATTCAGAGACTAATCTTCTATTTTATTCGATGAATCTGTTGTTGATGTGTGTTGTCTATATTTTGTCCAATTATACATTTTGTAACCTGTGCAAAAAACAGAAAATTAAAAAATAAAAAAAAACCTAATATTCATACTAATGGCGCATCACATCATAGTGCGCCATTAGTGTGCCAAAGGATACTAATGGCGCATCATTAAACAGTGCGCCATTAGTATGCCGAAGTTACTAATGGCGCATCCTATTGTTGTGCGCCATTAGTATGCCAAAGCACCTGGGTATACATGGCCCCCTGGGAGGCATACTAATGGCGCACCGTGGACTATACTAATGGCGCACCGCGTGGTGCGCCATTTGTTGGGGAACGTAGCAGAAATTCAAAATTTTCCTACGTGTCACCAAGATCTATCTATGGAGAGACCAGCAACGAGGGGAAGGTGAGTTGCATCTACATACCCTTGTAGATCGCTAAGCGGAAGCGTTCAAGTGAATGGAGTTGATGTAGTCGTACTCGTCGTGATCCAAATCACCGATGACCAAGTGCCGAACGCACGGCACCTCCGCGTTCAACACACGTACAGCCCGGTGACGTCTCCCACGCCTTGATCTAGCAAGGAGAGAGGGAGAGGTTGAGGAAGACTTCATCCAACAGCAGCACAACAGCGTGGTGGTGGTGGAGGAGCGTGGCTATCCTGCAGGGCTTCGCCAAGCACTACAGAAGAGGAGGAAGAAGAGACGCAGGGCTGCATCAAGAAAGATTGAATCGCGTGTGTTTTATGGGCAGCCCTAGGCCTCATATATATAGGGGAAGGGGAGGGGCTGCGCCCCCTCTAGGGTTCCCACCCCTAGGGGGGCGGCAGCCCTAGATGGGGAGCAAGGGGGGCGGCCAAGAGGGGAGAGAGGGAGGCGCCCCCTAGGGTGGGCCTTGGGCCCATATAAACCTAGGGTTTCCTCCTTTTTCCTCCTAGCTGCCCTTGGGCCTTGTGGGAGGCGCACCAGCCCACTTAGGGGCTGGTCCCTCACCACCCTTGGCCCATGCAAGCCTCCGGGGTTGATGGCCCCACTTGGTGGACCCCCGGGACCCTCCCGGTGGTCCCGGTACATTACCAATAAACCCCGAAACTTTTCCGGTGTCCAAAACATGACTTCCCATATATAAATCTTTACCTCCGGATCATTCCGAAACTCCTCGTGACGTCCGGGATCTCATCCGGGACTCCGAACAACATTCGTTAACCACATACTAACCTCCTTTATAACCCTAGCGTCATCGAACCTTAAGTGTGTAGACCCTACGGGTTCGGGAGACATGCAGACATGACCGAGACGTTCTCCGGTCAATAACCAACAGCGGGATCTGGATACCCATGTTGGCTCCCACATGTTCCACAATGATCTCATCGGATGAACCACGATGTCAAGGACTTAATCAATCCCGTATACAATTCCCTTTGTCTATCGGTACGATACTTGCCTGAGATTCGATCGTCGGTATCCAGATACCTTGTTCGATCTCGTTACCTGCAAGTCTCTTTACTCGTTCTGTAACACATCATCCCGTGATCAACTCCTTGATCACATTGTGCACATTATGATGATGTCCTACCGAGTGGGCCCAGAGATACCTCTCCGCTTACACGGAGTGACAAATCTCAGTCTCGATTCGTGCCAACCCAACAAACACTTTCGGAGATACCCGTAGTGTACCTTTATAGCCACCCAGTTACGTTGTGACGTTTGGTACACCCAAAGCATTCCTACGGTATCCGGGAGTTGCACAATCTCATGGTCTAAGGAAATGATACTTGACATTAGCAAAGCTTTAGCATACGAACTACACGATCTAGTGCTATGCTTAGGATCGGGTCTTGTCCATCACATCATTCTCCTAATGATGTGATCCCGTTATCAATGACATCAAATGTCCATGGTCAGGAAACCGTAACCATCTATTGATCAACGAGCTAGTCAACTAGAGGCTTACTAGGGACATGGTGTTGTCTATGTATCCACACATGTATCTGAGTTTCCTATCAATACAATTCTAGCATGGATAATAAACGATTATCATGAACAAGGAAATATAATAATAACTAATTTATTATTGCCTCTAGGGCATATTTCCAACACCATTAGTATACCAGATACTAATGGCGCACCAGTGGTGCGCCATTAGTAAAATATACTAATGGCGTGCTACTAATGGCGCACCACTAATGCGCCATTAATGGCCAAATTATGTGCGCCATTAGTAGGCCTTTTCCTAGTAGTGTCGAGTAAGCAAACTTCTTTTGTATGGCCCAGCATGATGATCAACACACATCTGGTTTTATATGGTGCCACTTTTGTTGTATACAACAAGCAACTATTCATTTTGTGTGCCTTGCAACAACATCATAATCTCATTAAACCTGCAATAGATCACACATTCAGTACATTTCAATTTCTAATTAGTCTAGACCGTGAAGTATCTGTTTTTTTAACATAACAGGGATATCTGATCATATAATCTGTCACAAGTAGTAAGGGTGGGTAGATGAGCAAATTTTCCCAGATGTCAAGATATCTATACAAATTATGGAACTTGAATCTGAACATTGGAGAAGTGGACAGTGGACAAGACTACCATTGTTATATATAATTATAGTGATATTCAAAGCTATTTTTTTGTCTTAATGTAAAGTTTATCGCAGATAGACATCCACCCAGAAACACACACATGAGACATGACACACACACTTCCTTTTGGATTTGCCGGTTCTATGTGACCTCAGGAGCACAAAACTTGAGTAATTATAGCAAAACAATTCAAGGATGAGACTATGAACCAACCTGTGGGTGGATGGTTAGAGGTACTGTGGTATCTCCAGCCCATCAGGGTTCAAATCCTGGTGCTCGCATTTATTCCTGGATTTATTTCAAGATTTCCGGTTATGCGCATTCAGTGGGAGGAGACGTTCCCGTCGACGACGAGGTGCCTACGGACTTCGTAAATTTCAAAATGATATGCCGGCTCAGTCTTTCGGAGGTGCTCATAGGGGTAGGGTGTGCGTGTGTGCGTTCATAGGGGTAAGTGTGTGCGCGTGCATATGAGCGCTTGTGTTTGTACTGATGTTCAAAAAAAATTGAAGGACGAGACTACTGGACAGTGCAGAATACCTCTTTAGTCCCATATAAAGGACACATATTCCTTGCGACTGTCTTTTCATATACCATGATATGTTCCAATTTGCCAAAGAGTTGGCAAGGTACCGGCCCAAAATCAAGTGCATTATGAGCACCCCTATTCCTAGCTGCTAATCTGGATCTTAATAATTAATGCCCATACCTTGTTAGACCAAAAGAAGCAATACTTCCATTGATAGACTAAACGATTCATGGCATGTGGACTAATGGACATGTCTTTTAATCCAAGGCATGGAGAACTCGGTACATGTCGAGGAAGAGGAACATAATGCCGGAGGAAGGCAATAACAAGTATCAGCTCAAGGAGTTTTTGATGGAGACGATTGGCAGATCTTACTTGTAGCTTTTTTGTGGGAAAGTCTTTGACTCCACATTGTAGGGCTAAGTTATGTTCGCATCTTCGTTTTGGATTAAATCAATTGAACCTACTGGAAAAAAAATCCTTTGGGAGTGTGACATTAGCAGGCGCGACAAGAACGATAATGGGATGCTCATTGGAGATGAGGTCAAAAAGGTGAATACGCCAATAATGCATAGATATATGTATGAATTGTACATGTACACACAAAACATACTATGACAAGTATCTCATGCCAAGCTTTAGTTTCGGTAAGAAGTTTTGTTGCCCGTAGCAACGCATGGCCATTTAACTAGGTGTAATCCAAAATAAATAAATTAAAAGCCCGTAGCAACACACGGGCGTTCTACTAGTGTATCTAGAGTTCTAGACATAATTTAGTTCTACATACATCCATTTTTATCCTTTTCTGTGACAAGTAATTTTGAACAAAGGGAGTACTTTAGTGACCTAAAACATCTCATTTTTTTTGCAGGAAAAACATCTCATATTTCTAATAGAGGGAGTAATATATATCGAGCTTCTGGAAATAAAATCTCCTTCGTTCCGTAGTGTCAAAAGACATCTTACATTATGGGACAGAGGGAGTAGTTTTTCATGTCAAAGAACAGGTACTTTTGGAGCACGGTAACTATAATTGTAAAACTAGGAAAATGTAAGAGGACGCTAAAACAATTAGCAGGCAAATCACGAAGTCAATACCAGCTCGTAACAAAATGCCAGGAACGCCAAAGACTGGTCCATCCATTTAGGAAGAACTGTAATGGCGATTAAAAAATACCCAGACTAGACTAAAATGAACGTCCAAAATCCGCAGCCCAATAGTTTATTGGTACTTTTGGTACCCGAGGCCAATCCTCCATTATGGCCTGCTTGGGAACTCTTTTCTGAGAGTATTTATTTTGTGTGGCACAACAGATAAAATATGATTTTTTTTTACTGAAAAGTAGAATCAGTAACTCCTAAAATTATCAGAAATCTTGAAATGAGGAACATCAGGTCTTATATCCACATATCAAACTCAGACGCAAAAAAAAAACTTCAGTCCGCTAACATTTTTTGTTCAATGAAATCATATAAAAATAATTTGAAGATTACCAGCATATCGAAGGTCAATAAGGAGTTTCAAGATTAGGCATTTCTTGATTAGAGAAAGTAATTGCATAAGATGGCCGTAAATCTGGTTAACAGAATTAAAATGAAAACTGTTCCGAAAAGGCGAAGAAATAAGATGATTAAACATGATTTCCATGCCGGTTTTCCAGAGACCTCAATCCACCTTATTTAGTCCAACCAATTTCCCATATATGTATATATCCAACTATGACATGGTGATGATCTTATTTCACTACAAATCTGACACATAACCACAGTGTAGACAGGGAAAACAAAAGGATAATCAGGAACCAGCACACATGCATCGAATAATTTCTGTACTGGAGCCTGCTTTGTTGAAGTTCAATCACATAACTGGTTTGCGCAATTGTACAACCCCACGCTTATTCACAGTAGTTATGTTTTCAGTCATTGCCCTACAACGAAACAAACATCAAGTTTCAAGCTCAATCGGATGTATGAAAGTGGAACATGTTAAAAAGAAACTCACCGTTATGTTTCCCATCTCTGAACTGTGCATTCTTCGATGACTTGAAGGTTTCCAAGAATTCTATACCCTTCTGCTGTTCAAGTTTCCGCCTTGCCTTGTCCCACTTGTGCTCCGAAGCTAAGATCTCAATGATCCGGGGTAATGCCCTCCCTGCAGCATCTGTGTCAAGAAAGGCAAGCCGGCACCTCCTTGCAACAAAGTCAACTGCAGACTCGCAGTACTCGTGGCGAGCACAATATGCTACTTCAGCTTCTAAGAATGGGTATCCGTGAGCAAGTCGCTTTCCCAAGCCTTCATTCTGGAAAATGAAGCCATTAACAGATAATGCTGATTAGGTATGGTAACCAAAGATTTATAGTAGAATAAAACATGCATGGTTACAGTTCCATTATGATGAATCATGTATACAATCGTATGATGGGCTGCCTGTATGAGAGCATGAATGCACACTAGCTGATTCAGCATAGTTACATTGCATAGTTGAACACCGCAATATATACATTCATGCTGAATACTCCCTCCGTTCCTAAATATAAGACCTTTTAGAGATTCCACTATGAACTACATACGGATGTATATAGACATACTTTAGAGTGTGGATTTACTCATTTTGCTTCGTATGTAGTCTATAGTGGAATCCTAAAAGGTCTTGTACTCCCTCCGTCCCAAAATTCTTGCCTTAGATTTGTCTAGATACATATCTAATACTAAAACGTGACTTCGTACATCCGTATTTAGACAAATCTAAGACAAGATTTTTGGGACGGAGGGAGTATTTAGGAACGGAGGGAGTAGTTGACATCCATTGAGGCTATCTGGGCAATCTCAGATAGTCAAAAGCCAGCACAATAAATGTATACATGGGCAGTTCATATGAAAGAGAACTGAGTGTAATATGTACAAATCAAATAATAAAATTTCATATAGAACAAGACGAAGTGGTTTTGGAAATGTAAGAGAGCCCTTGATACAAACAAATCAAATAGCGTCAGGTTATCAGTACAATTTCAGTGGAAATACTGAACTAGTTCAGAAATTTAAGAGTCAAAACAGAAATTTATTTGGCATCATTAAATTTCGGAGAATCCTGATCAGCTAGGATATTGTGGGAGCATGAGTCTTTAAATTTCTGGTGATTAAAAACCAAAAACTGAGACGAAATTTCTCCTTCATGTCCTCTTCCTTGAGCATTCATTACTTACTGAGCTGGGCCTCATGTCAGTGCCACATCGTACCAGATTGATACCAACTACAAGACGTTAGCCAGTTCATAAGTTGAGATCTCACTACGTGTCCAATGAACATTTGACTTTGTAAAAAGTTAATGTGGTAATGGTGTGCAGATATCTCATGCATCTGTGTGATGCAATGGTCAACATAGGAACACACCAAACAGATGGCCATATTGTGCATGATTATATTGCGCTTATGTTCCTGAATATTCTAATTTGAAGTAAAAAAAAATACTTCCCAGTAGGTGCTCATCTTTGAGGCTTGAATTAGAAAAGGCAAAATCAAACTTCTCTTTCCTTCTTGCTAAACCATAGATTGCGTATGTAAGTTGCTATAGCAGAGGGATCACAAACCTGGGCAATTGCAGCCACTCTTTCAGCCAAAGTTCCATATGCATGTGACAGATGTTTCGATACAGCACTGTCCATTGCGCCTGGAATAACTTTGCCACCATATGTCTTCTTCATTCGCTTATAATTCTGAGCAAGCACAGTAAAAGAAGCAGGATCCCATCCATATCCACCAACTATATGCAAATGATCAGTCACACAGCCATTTGCTGGCTTCAAATTCCCTGATCTTATTGCTGCATTAACAGCATCTTCAGCCATGCTGAATAAACAGGCTCATTAGAAATTTAGAATACAGCAGCGGAACCTAAACATATGCTGCACATGCATGCTAGTGCACCCATATAGCCTACCATCCCATCCTAGTATTAGCAGACAACCAATGCATTAAGTCCCGACTAAAAATACATGAACTACTAATGCAATAAATGACGGTCCAATTAATGTCTCACAATAATGATTAAACCAATGTACTACATACATAATCATCATGATACACATTGCATGGGATAAACAACTATCAAGATATGAATGATAGTAAACCAGGCAAAAACTTGAGTGAGCCAAACCAGCTTAATTTATATGTGTACACAGAGCAAAATTAGCTACTGTGGAATCCTTTACCTTCTATACGTTGTCCATTTTCCACCTGTGATTGTTATTAGCCCTGGGTAGTCTTCAAATACAACATGATCTCTAGAAATACTTTCCGTGTTCTTTGCTGATGGATCCATGGCCAATGGGCGAATACCACTCCATGCAGAAAGAACATCCGAACGCCTCACCTAATATGACAATGAAATTATCTCCCCTTCTCCCTTACTTGGTTGGAAATTCAACACAATGAAAAATATGAAAATACAATAAAAACAAATATACTAAAAGGAGTAATGGTAGGCACATGGCTAGTATTACAATACAAAAGAATATTGTGAATGCATGGCAGTGAATCAATGATCAAAGTAGTGCAGAGCAAAATAACCCAATTACAAACACTTTGGAATCTACTGAGTTTAGCAATGCATGATTTCAGTACTGAAAATTGGGTAGGCATTGCTTAAATGAAAGGTTAATTATTGCTGGAAGATTGATATAGAACTTTGAATGCACCTCAGGACCCTAGACATGTGCACTTTCTCATAGCTCGTGAATTGGCAAGTTAACTTTTCCTCAAGAAATATATAACATTCCAGAGTTCACCAGTGCATTCTAAGTTCCTAACAAAGGGAGCAGACTCTAGATTGAATATCATGTATAAGGTCTAGCATGAGCATGTCACCCGCATACTCAAGCATAGAACCCAGCAGGCGTAAAGAGGAGTTTAGAGTGGTGAAAAAACAACTTTTAATAAAGGTTACACATATGCTAGTACACGAACCTGAACATTAAGATAATCACATATTGCATCCAATATGAACTGTATTTCATCTTCATGTGGTTCAGGAAGCATTGTTATTGCTGTACTAGAATCAGTTGTCCCAGCAACAGTCCTTCCCAACCATGGCAGCATGAATACAACTCTGCCATCTTTGGTCTTGGGGACAATTAAACCCATCCCTTCAGGGGAATAATAATCAGGAAGTACAATGTGCACCCCACTGCTCGGAGCGATCATGGGTACTACATCACTGTTAGCCATCTTCCTTACAGAATCACAGAATGCTCCTGATGCATTAACAACCACCTTTGCAAATGCGTCGAATTCCTTACCTGACACACAAAGCCAGAAGTTAAGTAACTACGTAAGATGACTGCATACATATCTAGATAAGCACAAAAATCCCAGATGATAATGCCACATTACAGAAAGTATTGTCAAGTAAAAAATACAAAGACATAATCCAATTGGAATGACAGTATGCTGTTGCCCTTATTCAGGCTTAACAGATTACCTGTTGACTTGTATACCATAAGTTAACTACAGTTTTATGGTAGAGCACAAGAAAGTTCTATCCGTGCAACTACCACTATTTGAGCATTGAGACTAGAAACTACTACAACATTTGATAATTAAAATTTATTCACATTCCCATGGTCTACATGCTTAAGATATCTAGATGCAATTGAAACTAGAAAAATTCCACCAGTAAATCCATGTTCAATGAAAAGACGCACCGGATCATAAAATAAGATAACATGAGTCATACTTTAAAGTGATTATATCCTTGATACAGTGTAAAGAGAAAAGACATACTTTATTCTACCTGATAGCGTGTCACGGATGCGTGCACCAATGACCCTCTCTCCTGATTCATCCTTAATGAGGGAGATCACTTCAGCATAATTGAGAACAGCTGCACCAACAACTGCAGATGTGCATGCCAACCCCACATTCAAACGAGAGTCGTTCATTTGACCATCATAGTAAACTACGGTTCCTCGTAGGCTACGGTCACCATCATTCCTTGCAAGGGTCGGGAAAAGCTCAACTGATTCTTCTACAGAATAATACCGTGATAAATGTAGCAGCCTTTTTCCAGCAACAATATCATAGAACTTCAAACCAAACCAGTAGTATACAACCTCAAACCAGTTAAAGCAAGGAGTCATGCATGGCAAAGCATGACATAAGTGGGGAGCATTCTCAATAACTTGCTTGCGCTCCTTAAGAGCGTGAAAAACCAGTTTCAGCTGCCCATAATCAAGATTGAACACTGCCTTCTCCAAGTAACGCACACCTGTACAAATGAATTCAACGCAAAAATGATGAACCATGCTATGGTCTATTGGTCTTTCGACCCAATCAATATATGCTTGAGCTCACAGATTTAATATGGACACATTGAAAGATTAAAAAAAGAAAGATGATTGACAATGTTGCATAAACATGAATACATGTCCAAAGAGAAGAAAAAAAAACTTCGCTGCACTAAACAACAAAAAGCATACTTAAAAAAATCCTGGTTTAAGAAGTATTTTTATGCTCTCTTTCTTTAGAAAGCAATCACAGTGCACAAAGCACCTGAGTTATTAATGACTGATCTATGACGAAGCTCTGAACCTTACAGAAATGGGTCGTCAATTTGATAACTGTACTGACTATTGCTCTTCAGTGGCTCACACTCGGGTGTCATACCAAATCAGAAATCGGGTGTCATTACAGTAAGGTGGTTTAGGTTTAGGTTTAGGAATACTTGTCACTTTGATCTCTAGGCATTTATCCAACGAAACGTGCTGTACTAAATTCTGATTGATACTGGTATCAGATAGACGTGTATGTAATTAGAGCCAAACAACATCTATAGCTGGAAAATTAACTATGTGCTGCTTATACTTATTAAAACATGTACTGGAGTGATCACCAAACTTACGATGCTAGTAACAAGAAATGTATCGATTCATTATCCCAGTAAACGGAAGGGGATAATTAAGGAAGTGGTCACTGCCAGTATATAAAATCGTCAAGCCCTGACCCACACTCTCGATTACATTGAATCGTCTCACTGGCTTAAGATGGGAGTGAGTGACCACTGGCCTGGACCACTGACTCTAGTCGGCCAAGGACTTCTCGAGAAGATTCGGCGTTAACGCTCCGTAAAAACGGAATGCAGGAGAGCTAAATTAAAACTGCAAACAAGGAGGATCTACGCGCAAAAGGGGGATGAATCTCCGGAGGGGCCCTAGGGTTGGGGGGAGAGCACGCACCGCCGTGGATGAGCTTGGTGGATCGGGAGGAGGTGCCGGAGGAGAAGTCCTCGCGCTCGACGAGGCCGACGCGGAGGCCGCGCGTGGCGGCGTCGAGCGCGACGCCGCAGCCGGTGGCGCCGCCGCCGACCACCAGCACGTCGAGCGGCTCCGCGGCCGTGGACCCGGCCAGCGCCGCCCGCTGCGCGGCGCGCGGGGGAGGGCCGCCCGAGCCGGCCCGCGACACGAGCTGCCGCGCGGACTCGAGGGCCGCGGGGGACGGGTCGGAGGCGGACACCGGCGACGGCCAGGCGGCAGCCGCCGCGGCCAGCGCGGAGGTGGCGGCCAGGGCCGTGCCGGCGCCGCGGAGGCGCCACGCGGCCATGGTGCGGCGTGCGGACGCGTGGGATCGCGGCTCGGTGCTGAGCTGGGTGGCTGCGTTCGGGAGGGGTTGCGGGGAGAAAATGGCCTCGGTATATTCGGTGGAGCCGTGATTTTGGTTTTCTTTCCCACTTTTCAGGGCTCGCACGGGCGCGCGCGGTGGAAGAATCTTTACACGATTTTTGGAGGACTCAGATTCTCAGACATTTTTTTCTCTGTGCAAACTCCTGCCGTTCACAAATATAATATGTTTTTTTTAACATCAGTACAGACACAAGCGCTCATATACACGCGCATACACTCACCCCTATGAACGCACACACACACCCTATCACTATGAGCACCTCCGAAAGACTGAGCCGACATATCATCTTGAAATTTACGAAGTCACCGTAGACACCTTGTCGTCGACGGAAACGTCTCCTCCCACTGAATGCACATCGCCGAAAATCCTGAAATAAATCAAAAAATGTTGAAACATCTTATACTAGCGAACGGAGAAAGTATATTTGTAATACTAGTACTAGTTTTGTCTCACCCGTCGACAACTTGCAACGGAAGAGGATCGTGCCGATCTTAGGCCATGTCCAATGCAACGTGTTTAGGGAGTTGCTTAGAAAAATAGATGGATTTTGCTGAGGCATCGGTGTGCTCCTTATTCGTAGAGGGGCACCACTATCATAAATAGACATAAGCACTTAAGAGGAAACGGTCTATTTTATTAAACACGTTGCAATCTGCATCGTTTGCTCTATGTACAACTTGTTTTTTTAGTTAGTTTGTACAACTTGTACTATATTTGTTCTCATCATAAAAAATAAGCAGAAATTTGTCCGGTTTTCACTGAACATTTTTAATTTAGCGTAAAAATAGTGTGAGCTAAAAAGGAGCAGAGGATCAGCTCCCCTGTTCCTGTCACCACAAGTCCGAGCAAATGCCGGGCACGTCTTCTCCACACTACAGGCTACAGAGACCGTGCAGCAGACTTGCTTGCTCGACGGCGCATGTGACATAATAATAAACAAAGCAACGGAATAAACACTGCATATTTTCCCACAGAAAGAGAAGCACTGAATATTTACATGCCCTAGTCATCTAGCCTGCAGCAGCACAGAGACAGGCTCAAACGCTACAAGTTTTTGATCTAATAACAAAGCACACAACGCACATCATATCCCACTCTCTTGGGTAGCTCCATCCTTCCTCGCACGCCATTTACTCAAGTCCACGACACATCGAACCCACAAACTTCTGCGTGATCTCTACAGCGGTGGAGATTGTGCGGAAGTTTCCTGGTTAGATGCGTAGAAATTCCATGAACAGCCCTTCACGTCACCGTGGAATTGTAGCCTCAGAAGTCCAGAGGTGGCGTTTCCTGGTACATTGACAGAATATATGTCAATACTATCGTCAGAGCTGAACTAATTAGACCTGAACACCAACTAAGAAATAAAATAGACCTGAACAATTACACCAAACATGAGGAGAACCTAATCTAGTTGTATTTCAATCAATCACCAATAAAATATAGTAGTATGTCTGAAGGCCGTACATAATCATATGCAAGAAATTATGTCCACAGAAACACCATTTAAGCACATAGTATACACTGATAGTTTTTTTTTCACAGGTATAGACTGATATTTATCTTCACAATCTTAATCACATCGAAAATATGACCAGGTTCTGTGATACAAGTAAAATATAATATATACAAGTACATAAGCAATTATCTCACTCAGTTATGGCATAATATAAAATGCATGACTGTGATATGACCAAATTAAGAGAGGGGGGGGGGGGGGGGGCTAGTTTCCAACAATTTTAAACATCAACATAGTTTGGACATTATCCAGGAGCGACAGTGAAGACCTTACCTTGTGCAACAAGTCATGGGCAATGAAGTCCCAAGGAAGAGATACTGACATCAAACAACACTTGAGCGGAAGAAGCTTATCATCCAACCGTTTGTTGGCAGATGCAGCCTCGAAGGCCTGCTCTGCCAACTTTGATGCAGCAGAAGCCGCCTTACGAACAAGAACCCGGAAGTTATCTCCTGCATCTTTCTTCGGTCTCTCACGGCTCTGATCTGATTAATAAAAAAACATCCATTTCAGTTTGACAAGTCAACAACTTGCAGCAGAGCTACAGCAAAACCAAAAGTGCATGGGCATATTTGAGGGTTGTGTATAAAGTTTGTTATTGGTCACAACAGAGCAAATTGTAAACTAGATTGCGCCATTAAGTGGTATGGTTTGCAGAGAATAGACAGATCATACAAAACCTGCAATCCCAGAAACAGCAACTTCAACTTCCCCACGTCCTTCAGGGCCCCTCATGAAAAGTTTATCGAGTTTAGTATTGTCCTGCCCAAGTGAGAGGAAGCTCCCGAATTTGGATCTGCCAGCTGATAACACTAGGAGAAGTATACATTAGAAAACAATAAAACCTATCAAAATCTCAAACAGGACATCTCCTATCTAGGCTGAGTATAGTGTCCAGCAGTTAGAAGTAGTATTATGAAGACTGAATCATGCTTAGTTGCTGAGAACAAAATACTTGCAGAAAACAATACTTGATAATAGGACCACAAGCATAATAGTTTCCTTGTAAATAAAGTAAACGAATGAAAGACTAACCATCATAAGCTTCCCGGACATTTTGATAGCTGACATAGCCTGAGAAGAGAGTTCTCTGCAATAGAAATCATAGTTAGGTCCACATAACCAAATCAACGTGAAATCTAGGATTCCTTTTGAGAAGGATGATGAGTGCACTAGTATGGTTTGAATGTTAAGTGTAAAATGAATTTTGGAGAGTTACATCACATAGTAATATGGATTTCTTCCTAAAGGGACAGGTGTTACTAGCAAATACTGCATACAGTCAGAAATATCTCCCAGAACAGATAGCTTCTGAAGTATAACTAGGTTTTAAGCAGCAGGAATACGGGCATGCAGAGAGTAATTTAAACATAGGTCAATAAAACAAAAGAGAATAGGGAGCAGAGAGCTATATGTTTGGAGTACTTATAAGCAGCCCTTCGCCTTACTGTGGGCCAGATCCCGCTGAAGGTGCAGGTTAGAACAAAACAGAGGAGAGAAGAGAGAAGGGTTGGCTGGGAAAGCTGCTTCACACGACAGAGCACAGACAAACTGTACAGTTCAGGGATGGGATTTCATAAAATAGTTGAACAATTAGAGAAGATGTCTGGTCGACCCGCTGAACAATACACACCCCCATAGTTCAGGGGGTTGTCCACACATCTTCTCTACCAACATTATCTTATGTAATGAATCTAAAAAAGGTTACAAAGAAACCTTCATTTAGGAAGAGAGTGAACCTTTGGTGGGTTCTCTCCACTGCTCCCAGAGTTGATCCCAGATTGTATATTAGAACTGACATTGCTTGATTCACTTTCTTCAGGAAATGCTGCCCCATCATGCGCATTGAGAATCACACAATAGCAGTGTTCTGGGTCTGACAAAACCTGCTCAAATTTACAAGATCACTTTACTCTTTATGGTTAACTTAGAAAGTATATGGTCAAAGCCATCTGAAGGTAAAACCATGGAACATCAGTAATAAAACCGTAGGCATCTACAATATTTGCAAGTATTGCCAGAACACAATGTTATGTAATTTTTGGGAGAAGTAAATCAGAACTCACCACAGCATCAAAAGGATCATCGAAGTCATCAACTGAGAAATAAATGTTCGGATATGCAGGTACTGTCTCTACAGCCTATTAAAGGGATGTGAGTTACGACAGATTATTTATATTGAAAGGCAGTCTCTCTGAAAAGATGATGCCAGAAAAAATTACCTTTCTTTGATCAAGGCGGAAATTTACACGGCTAGGGGATGCATATACAGTTTTCGAAACCTTATAAATTGGAGGCAACAGCTTGCTTTTGTCTGCACGATTGCGAAGATTGCTGATACTGTGGAAGTAGATTAGAAGAAGCACATAACCAACCATTAAATATTACAGAGGGGAGTTATGAAAAAAAAAGGTTTTGTTGTGCATGACAATTGATACTACTGGTACTCTAAGATTTGTGAGTCCCTTAACATTCCAGGGCAAACTCAAGCTGAAAGATAAATTTGTGGTCACAAATTGTTCAGCCAGCTAATGAAAAAAGTGTGATCGTACCAACAACCCAGACCCGTTTCTCAACATTTAGTTGAAACAGAGAATGCTGTTTCAATACGGAATTAGATAACATGACAATCATTATTTGCCAACTGTCTCAGATTTTGATAAAGGGTGAGAAACTATGAACCAAAAATCTGGGGAGTTCTTTAACTGACTATAGTTAACAGACCAAAAGTGTTGTATTAATATAAGGATTTACTTCATTTAGCACCCCGTTGCCATTGGCGATCTGCCAAGACGTGATGAAGATAGCAAACACGAAGGCTTGGAGAAGAAGAGGAATAACTGAGAGTAGGAGGCTAATTGGTAGATTTCTCTCAATTTGTTCAGCCTAACCATTCTCTGGGTGCAGACTGGCTTATATAGCCTACAGCTCAACACAAGGCCACATCGATGGTGAACATACACGCACTCTGCACCACCGTTGTTACACCTCTCCTATAAACTCCAGTGTCTCGCAAACCAGCCATGACACCTCAATAGATCACCAAAAGAGGTTTTTAGTTGTTCTTATGCCTAGTTATAGCTAATTGTTCAGAGCATATAAAGCTTGTAAGATCTTAGCGGAAGTGCCACAGAAACATACCTGCACAATGCCACTGTCACAGTATATGATGTGTGAGCGACTAAATTCAAATAGAAGGAACGTTCCCAATCAACCTCAGTTGAATTAGCATTGATGAGCTTTTCAAGCTGGCAATTGCAAAAAAAGGAGCATATTTAGCCCAGTAATTCAACAGAAAGTAATTGTTCTTATCATGGGTTCTCCAACTAACACTATGTTAATCAGATAAGACATAAAAGAAACACTGATAAGGATTTCCCCATTGTCACTGGTCTTAAAAATTACACCTCACAAACATGAAAATTACTGTATTGAGTGTTCATCTGTTCATGCATACAAAGTTATAAATGGCAAGGGATCTAACATTGTCGTCATGCAACTCACAGATAAAATTTTCCAGTACTGTATGTTCATTACAGTTATACATATGAACATTGTGTAGCAGGTACCAAAAAAGGGCTCCTTCGGCAGTTAAGAACAAGAAATTAGAATAAATTTTCTATATATATAGGGTTAATGAAATAAAATAGTGGGAACACTTTCACTTATAAAGCAGTTTATTTTAACAATAGTTACAAAAACTGTGAGCTTAACTGAATACAGAACATACTTGTTATGGTTGCAACAGAATTAACTCAACAGTAGAGGACATACAAATACAAAAGAAGTGAAGAAAGAGCGAATATATATTTTATAAAAATTTCTTGAATCTACACTACCAAGGAAGCCTCAAGAATTAGCCAAAAAATCTTTAGTAAAGTGGATTCAGTGTAGCTTGTTTTACCGTAGGAGCCCATCTCCGCACGAAAAAGGGAGGCAGATCTTCCATCTTCTGCATCTACAGCCAGCAGCAACAAACGGTGAGATGCATATTGCACAGGGCAACATCGTACCAGGCTAACATAAGGGGAAAATCAGCAGGCCTATAGAAGGTACCGCGCTGTTGACAAAGAAGACGAGGTCGTCCTCCTCCCTGCTCCTTGAGACCCTACCACGCACGAAGAAGAGATCAAGCATCTCATGCCAGAATTTATCATCCATCTCGACGTCCGAAGGATCATCTTCAGACTCAACAACAGTCCACCCGATCAAATGTGAATGCTTCTTCACCATGCTAAGCAGTTCGGCCCTGGAAACAGAAACGTGCACAAAACAGTAGTTGCGTAAGCATCCGAGGCATATATAGGTAGATAATATATCTATAGTGTGAAACGCAAGTGTGTCCCTGTTATAGACATGTATAATTTTACCAAGGCGATGCCCTCGGAGAACCGGATCATCCAGTTGCACTGCATAGGCAGCAACCGTGTTCGAGGAGACGACTACCGAGGTAGTACAGACAATCAGCGTAGCTACGCTGAGGCCAAATTGGAAACCGCAATCCTTAATTTGTCAACTCTGGCTACTCGTGGCCAGTTGCGCCGATGGGAATTTTTGACTTCTATGATCGAATTGTGCCTGCTGAAGCTAGAAACCGAAGAGGGGAGAACAGAGGGAGAGATGGGGAGAGGGCGCTTACCTCGAGGGCGACGCCTGGCCGTGGTCGTCGCCGCCGGTTAGGTCAGTAGGCGATTTCTCGACGGGGACCTCCCCGGACGGCGAGGAGGTGGAAGGCGGCGCCGCCATCGCGCGGCACGGCAACTGGGAAGAAGGGGATCAGGAGGGGACGCGCGTGGGAAGCAACCGCCAGTTCCTCCGCGGGGTATCGGGGTCCCCGGCCGTGAGAACCACGCACGCGGCTTGGGAAGCGGGAGAAGGACTCGATGCCCGGCAGCGGAGGAGACTCGACTGGGGGAAGGGGAGCGGAGCGGAGCAGGGGAGGAAGACGGGCGAGCGGATCTCCGGCGCCGGTCGCCAACACGTGGCCCGCCAGCCGCGGAGACGTGGCGCGTCGCACCTGCCAGCGCACGCCGCAGCGAACCCGACCCACAGCGAACCCGTCCAGAACCGGCACACCGCACCGCACGCCAGCTCACCAGCCCAGCCTTTCCTCTAATCCTCTCCCCTAAATAATCCCGCCGTACCGCTCTGCCATGGCCGCCGCCACACTCCGCTCCGCCCTCCTCTCCTCCTCCTGCGCCCTCCGCCGCCTCTCCTCCGCCGCGCCGCGCGCCCCCCGCCTCGCCCAGCCCAAGGTCTCCGCGATTCCCCGCTCACTCGATCGTCGCGCGCTCTCGCGGGTTCCGTCCGCACTTCCGCTCACGGTTTCTGATCGGGGTTCTGCAGGGGTTCGCCGGGGCTCGCCGGTCCTACCCGGCCGCGTTCGCCGCCATGTCGACGTCGTCGGGGGCCAAGGAGGCGCCGGCCAACAACCCGGGCCTGCAGGCCGAGGCCGACCCGGCCACCAAGGGCTACATCATGCAGCAGACTGTAAGCCACTCCCTCCCCTTTGCTTCGCACTACTACGTTCAGCCGCGGATTCAGCCAGTATACGTGTGCTACTGGATTCAGTTTCGCGATTCTGCGGGTTTGATTTGTGGAGCGGAAGTCGCTATGTGGCCGGATTTGGCCGAGGCAATCTGTCGAACACTGGTCCGTAGGTGCTTGTAATAATGTCAGGCTGTAAAATTGGGAGGAAACAACACTTACCGAGGACTAAGTGATGGGTCATGGGTGTTGCTAGTTCCATGTGATGTGATAATTTCGAGCAGGAGCAACATTGTTGGTTTTGCAACTGCAAAGTTAACTTGTCATCCTTCTTTGTTTGGCCCGATATGCTGCTGCCTTTTCCCTGTTGCATATGTTCATTTCAACGCCTGTGGTATGGAGTTACCCTGCCTAATGCTGGAAACTATGTGTTTGGGTGTAGCATAGGCAGCTCATCAAAGGCTTTCATGGGCTTGTATTTTCGATAGGGGTGCTTTGGATCCTCCTCAATAAACTGAGGAATTTTTTTAGTGTTATATTGTACTAGGCCATGAAACTTCATTTCCTCTGCAATTGGTCGAACAGTTGGTGGAGCAGCTTGTTGCTAGCAGCATTTCAGGTTGTCCCAATCGGTTGCTATTACCATAATGAATTTTTTTCTCTCTTCTTTTTTTTTTGCTTACAGATGTTCCGCGTGAAGGACCCAAAAGTGAGCCTTGACTTCTACTCCCGTGTGATGGGCATGTCGTGAGTTTTCTTTCTTTTGTCTTCCTTTAGATAATGTGGTCGTGCATGTGAGAAGAACATCCATGGGTCATTGATTTCCTTAGTGAAATCTGTAAATGTTCTATTAAATTTCCGGGTTTTCAAGAAAAGCTATTATCATTGCATATCAAGCCATGCTTTGAATTTTCTCCTAGCAAGCAAGGATGTAATTGCGTGGAAATATGGTAATTCCGTAATTGGTACCTGGAGCAGCAAGGATCTGAACCAGAAGGGAATAGGCTCTATAATTCAGTTCTACTGCACAACAGAAAGCTCAAGGCCTTAGTTTTGGCCTCTTGCTGGATGTGCTTCAAATTGTTATAATTTACCACATGTTTATATTTTAGAAAAAGGCACTGAAGTTATCAATTCTCAAGTATACAAACAGCAGACTACGATTAGCGACTGAGAGGTTCATGGATATGCTAATAAATAGGAATTTGCAGAGTGTCTCAAATGTAGTTGCACTATTAGTGTCCATCAAAAACCATATTGCACTGTCGTGCGACAATAACTGCTTGTTGTTTCTTTTACGTTTTGTTAACAAAACCAGGTTGCTGAAAAGGTTGGATTTTCCTGAGATGAAATTCAGTTTGTATTTTCTTGGTTACGAGGTAAGAGTTGCTTGATTAGGGGAACAATAAATCACTTGACTTGACAGTTTACACGAATCAGCTAACTCCTCTGGTTCTTTACCTTGGCATTGTCGATAGGACTTGTCTGCAGCCCCCGCTGATCCTGTCCAGCGGACTGGATGGACTTTTGGGCAAAAGGCTACGATCGAGCTCACTCAGTATGTTTTGTTATTCTTTAATACTGTCCTTGATTGTTTCTCAGTAGCGCCGATTGCCCACTAATATATTGATAAACTCCTGGTTTCACTGTAGCAACTGGGGCACAGAAAGTGATCCTGAATTCAAAGGGTACCATAATGGGAACTCAGACCCTCGTGGGTTCGGTATGTGCAACAAAGATTCTTGTGTAAAAATGTTACCACTGCTTTTGCTTAATCTCACCATGAATCTCTTAGATGCTGCAACGCTCATATCTTTTTTTATTCAGGCCATATAGGGGTAACTGTGGATGATGTCTACAAGGCATGCGAGCGTTTCGAAAGTCTTGGGGTAGAGTTTGTGAAGAAACCAGATGATGGTAAAACTAGGCTGCCTACTCCTTTTAGATCGTCAATATTATGTGGCGTACTGGTGTTGCATATGGCCTTGATACCGAATTGTTAATTCAATATAAATCATGGCAAACGTTAAGGGAGAAAGCAAGAAACTTAGTTAAAAGGCTTATATCCATTTGTATCATGCCGTGTTAAATTCTTGTTAGGAGTGGAGTAATAGTTGCTACTACTCTCTAGATGCACTTCACATAGCATTATCTGTATTACTCGAATAACAATCTAAACAGAAAAATTCAAGGCATGTGTTTCATATAGTTTACAATCTTGAGGGGCATCCAGGACCTGCTTAGCATCAACATCTTTGAAATCTTGAGCGACCTTTCAGGCTCAAGGCCTCCTTGGATCACTCCACTATTGCAACATCTTGTAGATCCACTACTATAGCATCTTGGACATTTCACCCCGGAGAACCACACAATTTGTCCATCTTGTGTCAGGTAAATGGGGTGTTGGCCCCTCCCACTCTGCTTCAAGTCATTGGTTAAGTGGAGTGAAGCATTGACCATCTGTGATTATGACGACGAATCGAACAAAACCTCACTTTACGACATCTAAACTAAGCCATGCTTGGGTTTATATACTCTGATAGGCTATGTTCATCTATGACCAGCCTATCAAAACAAACAATATTTTGGTATGCTCCAATATCTCAATACTCAATAGTTATATGTGAAAGGAATATATGTATCCACTTCATGATTGAATCTGAACAACAATGGCATTGTGGCAAGTTGCGGACGGGCTAAATGGGGAGGAGAGCATGTAGTATTTATACTTCTAGGATACCTATTAGAGCCATATGTATGGGGCACTCATATTATTGGTGAACCCAACTAATTTTGTCATGCAGAAGTACAACCATATTAGGACAGTCATGTTACTTCTATGCTCAACCAATTGGCACAAGCAAACTACAACATGTTAAAATTACAAATCGATATTCTATACAATCTTCATGTAAAGTAAATGAGAGTATTCTAGTCTCAACCATGTAAAGACGCTTTGAATCACACTAGCACAGTGGACAGCACATAGGTATGTACAACATCTTAATCACGTGTTATTTATTTTTCTCTATAGCTCATATATTCTATATGCTTTTAAGATACATATCGTTTGATGTTACACTTGAGTTGAAACTTTAGTTGATTCAAAAGAATCTATGAATTCTCTAATATAATTATATGGCCAGCCTGCTACTTTGGTTAATCATCTCCAAGTGAATGGTCTATATATGTGATTTCAATTTTCACAAAGTAAATGGTGAAATATTTGTTTGGGAGGGGTGATATATCATTTTTCTGTTGATACCCACTCCTTACACATTGCTTCAATCTAGAGTTATCTCCAAACCGTTGATTGATTTCGAACTTCCATGGAGCTGTTGAGCTTTCCTTCACCTTCCTATTTCAGAAGACAACCAGCTCATTACATGTTCTCACTATTTCATTAATATCGTGTGAAATTGTCATTTGTAATTTTGATAAATTGTTAGCCTCTGGCCTGAATTTACACTTAATTGACGTTTGCATCATCGCTGATGTCCCACATCGGGAAGATGACTTCTGTGATTTGTTTGCCGTACTGCACATTGAGTCTTGAAATGCGGCACTATGCTTTAGCACAAAACAATTGGCCAAATCTTTTTTAGATCTGTGATCTACGTCTCCTGTTTCAACCATCTGTATCATGCTCATGTTAGATCATCGTTAGGAGTTGAGTGAATAGGTGCTGCTAGTCACTAGATGTGCCTCACAAGTTGAAAGACACGCACCGGAATTTCGTCAACTAGTTCAGTTTTGCTCTTGAATTGTTCAAGCTTTTAACCCAATTTATGGGCGTAAGAGTAGAGCTGATGGATAAAATCAGTTACTGATGTTGATTGCATTCTTGTAAACTTGTTTGTTGCTCTTACAGTCGTGGAGAACAATATGGTCAGAGATGTGTTTGTTTCCTTTGTACCTCAATATCCATTAACCGATGCTTAGGGCAGCGATGTAATAAACAGTATTTGGCTGCAGGGAAAATGAAAGGCATCGCATTCATCAAGGATCCTGATGGTTACTGGATTGAAATATTTGACCTGAAGAGAATCGGGGAGGTGACTGCTGCGGCATCATGATGAAGTGTTGAAACTCCAATGCCGGTAAAATGGCTTCGCGCCTTCAGAAATGATATGAACTCAGTTATACGGACCATGCTTACATTCTTGCACCGCTAGTTACAGCGTCATGAGCAAAGATATCATGTGACCGATGTTTGAGCATAGATCTGGCGTTGTAACCATTCAGTAATGTAAGCTGCAGGTTGGACATTTCGGCATAAATAAATTAGGGGGCAGACTGTTCGTCTGGCGACTGGAATTTATTAAAAGTTTCAGTCACGTCCACCCCCGTTTCAGACTAAGAGCATCTCCAACAGGCGTCCAAAAAGAGCTCCGCACACTAAAAGTTTAGTTTTTTGGCGCCGGGCAGCTCCAGCAGAAGCTGTAGCGCTAAAAGCTCCAACAGAAGCTGTAGCGCTAAAAGTTTTTGGGCGCGCGCTGCAAAACGCTATCGCGCGCAGCATATTTTGGGCGCCGGATTGCGCGTGCTTCACAATTTGCACTGTTTGCTTTTTGGGCGCCTGCCAAAGCAAAGTTGGTACTGGTACATTAAAAATGCTACAGTGACGTGCTATAATGTTTATTGGGGCGGAATTTTTGTGCGGCCGTTGGAGATGCTCTAATAGTTGGGCTGATGTCGCCGCGGTTGCACCTCCGCGGGCGATGTCATGGCCAGCCGCCGTTGCCAGCTGTTGATCAGTTCCCCGGTGTTCTGCACATGGCACGCGTAGACTGTTGACTGAGAAATAGCAAACGCTATTATACTAATTAGTTCCTCGTCTATTTTTCTGCTCTTTTAACATCCTAAACAAACCCATACCAGAAAAAAAAGGGTGGTTTGTCTCGATTTGTAGCTGATGTGCCATTAGTCAATGATTTGTAGCTAATGTGGCATTAGTCAACGATGGTTTTGACCTGTGAGTGAGGCTGCGGGGGTGAGATAGAGTTGCCTGCTCAAGCTCCTAGTACCCCCACCTTTCCCTTCCCCTCCGAGGAGCCCTAGCCAGAAGCATTCGAGCTCCCGTGCTCGAATTCCTACATCACGGTCACCATTGCTGCCGGCTTTCATCACTCAAAATTGAGCCAATTACTGCTCTCCCGTCGCAACTCTACCCACCAGAGAACTCCCCTATCCACTTGAGCGGGCGAGCGTAGGAGGAAGGAGACGGGCCTAGCAGGCGGGCCCCGCCTCCTCTAGGCCCCACCCATCAATCTTAGTTGCGCCTGACAAGGGAGACCCACGGCAGGTCAAAACCACAGTTGACCAGTGCCATGTCAGCAGCAAGTGGAGACAAAACCACCCAGGGGTTCTTTCGTCATGTGTGAGTTTATTTAAGGGGTGAAAGGAGCATAAAAATAGACGAAGGGTAATGTGAACCACCAACTTTAATTGGGTAATAAAATGGATATTTTTCTACTAATTGAAACCACCTTTATGAAGGGGTAATGTGAACCAACCTATGGTTTGATGGTTAGAGGGACTCTGGTATCCCAAACCCATCGGGGTTCAAATCCTCGTGCTCGCATTTATTTCTGGATTTATTTAAGGATTTCCGGCGATGTGCATTCAGTGGGAGGAGACGTTCTCGTCGAAGACGAGGTGCCTACGGTGACTTCGTAAATTTTAAGATATATGCTGGTTCAGTCTTTCGGAGGTGCTCATAGGGGTAGGGTGTGCGTATGTGTGTTGGCTGCTAGGTACTGTGGCGGTGCCGGCCCGGCCTGGCGGCGACAGACTGGATTGTGCCAGCGTGGGGGCCTACTGCCGTGGTGATTAAGGTGGTCGTCCTCGTACTCTTCTCGCATCACGGCAACAGACTGCATGACCGGTCCTCCTCGATCTGGCCATCGACGTGTTCTGGGACGGTTGGCGGAGATCTAGCTCATGATATTTAGATTGGTCACTACTAGGAAAAGGGCTATAGATGAAATTGATACTAATGGCGCACCGGGGAAGTAGTGCGCCACTACTATATACTAACGGCGCACCATGTGGTGATGCGTCATTAGTGTGGAAGACACTAATGGCGCACTAGACACAAGGTGCGCCGCTAGAAACATTTTTTTTATTTTTCCAAACATATTAATGGCGCATCCAGGCAAAGTGCGCCATTAGTATTTCTAACTAGTAATGGCGCATCAGCCACAGAGTGCGCCATTAGTTGTTTTGAAAAAAAATAAAAAAATTGTTAGTCATGCTGAGCCCCACCTCCCCTCGCCCCGTCGCCCCCTCCCCTCGCCCCGTCGCCCTCCTCCCCTCGCCGCCCCCTTGCCCCACCTCCCCTTGCCCCGTCGACGCCCCACCGTCCCAACTACCCGCCGCCGCCGCCGCCACCCGCCACCGCCCCCTCGCCCCACCGCCCCTCGCCCCGTCGCCCCGTTCCTCCGCGGCGCGCCCAGCCGGCCGAGGCCCCCGCCGCTCAGCAGCGCCTCGCTCCCTCCCGCCCGCCCTGGCGCGGCCGGTCCCGCCGCCTGCAGCGACCCCGACGACCGGTCCATAGGCAGGTACCTAGCCACCGCCCCTCCCCCCTTCCCTCCCCCTTCCTCCTGCATCCTCTGCCCGTTCAATTTCAGTTTTCCCGATTCTTCTGTCGGATGAGTGTTTTTTTATTCTAGAAGAATACGTGTCTGATGAGTGCTTCCTGTAGTAGATTGGCTGGTATTGTGAGAAGGATGTATGCAGCGATGGTTGTTCCTTGACGAGTAGTTGCCGCGTGATTTTCCCAGAGCGTGTTCGAGTTCACTTGCGTTGCCTGATAGGTGTTTGTGATAATGCTTGTAGGGGGCAAATCTTCACAAACCGTAGTTTGACTTTTTTCAGATGAGCAAATGTACATGTTAGCAGCAGCGAAACATGTTTGCGTCAATTCTAGCTCATTATTCAGTTCAGCCTCTGCTTGCTACTTAATTATGGTGGTAGCTAGTTTAATTTAATGATGTGGCCTGCCTGGAGCGTCATTTTTCTTTCTAATAACAATCTAGAGACAGATAAGGTGCTACCTAGCTAGCTACTTTAATAATAAATCTCTTGGCAAGGTCTTCTGCTCTGGAACTTTTTTTACTCATGTATTTGTCCAGCCGAGAAAGAGAGAGTTCGGATCGTGGTTGCTTTTTGATTCATGACTGCTTGTTGATCCAATATTTACTCAAATTAATGTTGTCCAGTATATGTCTGCAATATATGCTAATGGTGGATAATGTTGTCTAGTACGAGCCTCCTCTGCAGCAGAGCTCCGGCTGTGTTGGTAGTCACACCGTGGCACTGGTGTGGCTGAGTTTCTGCTACGGCTACAACCCCTCTTGGTGAGCTCCTCCTTTCCTCTCTCTGTTCTCTCTATGATCTAGCCCTAGTTTATGTTTTAGATGCTTTGGTAGTCCTGCTAGTTCTGGCTGTATGTTCTAGATGAGCATCAATTAATTTTGGTGCTCTCTGTGATAGCTATATCTTGATCTAGGGTTGCCAGTTGCTGTGCTCTAGGTCATTTGTGATGGCTCTCTGTGGTGGTCATCTTGCTCACTGAACTTGCTGCATACATGCTCCTATGGGTGATGTTGGCTATCTAAGTGTGTGTGTAATTTAACTTGGGTGTTGTTGGCTATCTAAGTGTGTGTGTAATTTAACTTATGCTAGGGTTCTGGGCTGTTAATTTAACTTGGTTGCTCTCTGTATTTGTGGCACTCTAATTGGCTTAGCTATTGGATTTTCTAACTAGTTTTAGTTGCTCAAATGCATAGGTACACCTATGCATTTGTGGTGGCTTTAACTGGGTAAAATCCAATTGTTCTTGGTCATTTGGACAGTGCAAATGATCTGGTCTTGCACTCCTGGCTGTTCTGTTTTTGTTGTTGCTGCTGTTTTTCTGCCTATAAGGGCTGAATTCGTTCTACCATGCTGCTAGACATTACTAATGTTTGATTAAATAAGAATGGGAAACATTCAGATGTTAACTTCTTTTCTTTCTACCATGCTGCTAGCACAAAATGATCAAGTTTACATAATAAGCTTATAGTCTTCTTCTTATTCTTCTTCTTTTTTCAAAATGACATAGGTTAGCTTCATTTTACTTAAGTTGGCTCTAATATGCTAACTTAGAGCTTATATGCTTAGTTTCCTATAGTTAGCTCCAAAATTACTTATGTTAGCACAAAATGATCAAGTTTACATAATAAGCTTATAGTCTTCTTCTTATTCTTCTTCTTTTCCAAAATGACATAGGTTAGCTTCATTTTACCTAAGTTGGCTCTAATATGCTAACTTAGAGCTTATATGCTTAGTTTCCTATAGGTTAGCTCCAAAATTACTTATGTTAGCACAAAATGATCAAGTTTACATAATAAGCTTATAGTCTTCTTCTTATTCTTCTTCTTTTCCAAAATGACATAGGTTAGCTTCATTTTACCTAAGTTGGCTCTAATAAGCTTATAGTCTTCTTCTTATTCTTCTTCTAGTATTCTTCTAGTGTTCTTCTTCTTCTAGTATTCTTCTAGTCTTCATCTTCTTCTTCTAACTTCTTGTTTATCATTTTGCAGATTTGATTTAATTCACGGAAGCTTTCATGGATGGAGTGCTTCTTTTCCATTTGTGTTTTTATTTTGTATCAATGTGAAACTTTTGTGAATTGATGGATAACGGTGTTGGATGATGAACAATGTGAAACTTTTGTAATATGTAACGATGGAACTATGTGTTGGCTATGTATGTATATATGATGAAACTTATGTGTTGGATATGATTGTTATATGGATACTTGTTATATATATATGTGTTGGATATCTCATATGTGAAACAGTGACCTGAGATTAAGAAAAAAACAATTTTTTTTAAAAAAATTGTTACTAATGGCACACTTCCATGTGGTGCGCCATTAGTATACCAGATATTAATGGCGCACCTGTGAGATATTAATGGCCCACCTGTGGTGCGCCATTACTAAAATATACTAGTGGCGTGGTACTAGTGGCGCACCAGTAGTGCGCCATTAGTAGGCAAAACTGGTGCGCCACTAGTAGCCCTTTTTCTAGTAGTGGTTAGATTCCGGTCCTGCACGCCCATATCAGCCTACGAGATTCTAAGGGCGTGGCACGAAGCTCGATTGGTCGATGACACCTTGGTTCATGTCGGCTTCTCGATTTCCATGATGAAGACAGCGGTGGAGAAGGTCATGGTGGCCGAGATCGGAGGATCAGTTAGATGAACGGAGCCTTGGATGCGATGGAGTCAGCCAGGTGTCAGATAACTCTCAGGAGCAACAGTGGTAAGTGGAGGCGGCAACACCGGCAGATTTCATTTTTGGTGGTGCTCCTTGAGTGTCGGATAGTGACTTTTGTTGCGGAACGTAGCAGAAATTCAAAATTTTCCTACGTGTCACCAAGATCAATCTATGGAGAAACCAGCAACGAGGGGAAGAAGAGTGCATCTACATACCCTTGTAGATCGCTAAGCGGAAGCGTTCAAGAGAACGGGGTTGAAGGAGTCGTACTCGTCGTGATCCAAATCACCGGAGATCCTAGTGCCGAACGGATGGCACCTCCGCGTTCAACACACGTACAGCCCGGTGATGTCTCCCATGCCTTGATCCAGCAAGGAGAGAGGGAGAGGTTGAGGAAGACTCCATCCAGCAGCAGCACAATGGCGTGGTGGTGGTGGAGGAGCGTGGTGATCCAGCAGGGCTTCGCCAAGCACCGCGAGATATGAGAAGAAAGAGAGGTAGGGCTGCGCCAGGGAGAGGTCAAGAACTTGTGTGTGTTGGGCAGCCCAAACCTCAAGTATATATAGGGGAAGGAGAGGGGCTGCGCCCCCACCTAGGCTTCCCTTCCCAGGGGTGGCGGCAGCCCCCAGATCCCATCTGGGTGGCGGCCATAAGGGGGAGAGGGGGAGGCGCACCTAGGGTGGGCCTTAGGGCCCATCTGCCCTAGGGTTTTCCCCCCTTCCCTCTTGGAGGCACCTTGGGCCCTTGTGGGGGGGCGCACCAGCCCACCTGGGGCTGGTCCCCTCCCACACTTGGCCCATGCAGCCCTCCGGGGCTTGTGGCCCCACTTGGTGGACCCTCGGGACCCTCCTGGTGGTCCCGGTACGTTACCGATAAAACCCGAAACTTTTCCGGTAACCAAAACAGGACTTCCCATATATAAATCTTTACCTCTGGACCATTCCGCAGCTCCTCGTGATGTCCGGGATCTCATCCGGGACTCCGAACAACATTCGGTAACCACGTATATCTATTCCTTATAACCCTAGCGTCATCGAATCTTAAGTGTGTAGACCCTACGGGTTCGGGAACCATGCAGACATGACCGAGACGTTCTCCGGTCAATAACCAACAGCGGGATCTGGATACCCATGTTGGCTCCCACATGCTCCACGATGATCTCATCGGATGAACCATGATGTCAAGGACTTAATCAATCCCGTATACAATTCCCTTTGTCTATCGGTATGATACTTGCCCGAGATTCGATCGTCGGTATCCCGATACCTTGTTCAATCTTGTTACCGGCAAGTCTCTTTACTCGTTCCGTAACACATCATCCCATGATCAACTCCTTGATCACATTGTGCACATTATGATGATGTCGTACCGAGTGGGCCCAAAGATACCTCTCCGTTTACACGGAGTGACAAATCCCAGTCTCGATTCGTGCCAACCCAACAAACACTTTTGGAGATACCTGTAGTGTACCTTTATAGCCACCCAGTTACGTTGTGACGTTTGGCACACCCAAAGCACTCCTACGGTATCTCATGGTCTAAGGAAATGATACTTGACATTAGAAAAGCTTTAGCATACGAACTACATGATCTTGTGCTAGGCTTAGGATTGGGTCTTGTCCATCACATCATTCTCTTAATGATGTGATCCCGTTATCAACGACATCCAATGTCCATGGTCAGGAAATCGTAACCATCTATTGATCAACGAGCTAGTCAACTAGAGGCTTACTAGGGACATGGTGTTGTCTATGTATCCACACATGTATCTGAGTTTCCTATCAATACAATTCTAGCATGGATAATAAACGATTATCATGAACAAGGAAATATAATAATAATCAATTTATTATTGCCTCTAGGGCATATTTCCAACAGTCTCCCACTTGCACTAGAGTCAATAATCCAGTTCACATCGATATGTGATTAACACTCAAGGTCACATCCCTATGTGACTAACACCCAAAGAGTTTACTAGAGTCAGTAATCTAGTTCACATTACCATGTGATTAACACTCGATGAGTTCTGGGTTTGATCATGTTATGCTTGTGAGAGATGGTATAGTCAACGGGTCTGAATCTTTCAGATCCGTGTGTGCTTTACAAATCTCTATGTCATCTCCTAGATGCAGCTACCACGTTCTATTTGGAGCTATTCCAAATAACTGTTCTACTATACGAATCTAGTTTACTACTCAGAATAATCTGGATTAGTGTCAAAGTTTGCATCGGCGTAACCCTTTACGACGAGCTCTTTTACCACCTCCATAATCGAGAAAAATTCCTTAGTCCACTAGTTACTAAGGATAACTTTGACCGTTGTCCTGTGATCCATTCTTGGATCACTCTTGTACCCCTTGACTGACTCATGGCAAGGCACACTTCTGGTGCGGCACACAACATAGCATACTGTAGAGAGCCTATGACAAAAACATAGGGGACGACCTTCGTCCTTCCTCTTTCTTCTGCCGTGGTCGAGCTTTAAGTCTTAACTTCATACCTTACAACTCAGGCAAGAACTCCTTCTTTGACTGATCCATCTTGAACACCTTCAAGATCATGTCAAGGTATGTGCTCATTTGAAAGTACCATTAAGCGTTTTGATCTATCCTTATAGATCTTGATGCTCAATGTTCAAGTAGCTTAATCCAGGCTTTCCATTGAAAAACACTTTTCAAATAACTCTGCATGCTTTCCAGAAATTCTACATCATTTCTGATCAACAATATGTTAACAACATATACTCATCAGAAATTCTATAGTGCTCCCACTCACTTCTTTGGAAATACAAGTTTCTCATAAACTTTGTATACACCCAAAACTTTTATCATCTCATCAAAGCATACATTCCAACTCCGAGATGCTTACTCTAGTCCTTAGAAGGATTGCTGGAGCTTTGCATACTTGTTAGCATCTTCCAGGATTGACAAAACCTTCCGGTTGTATCACATACAACCTTTCCTCAAAAATCGTCGAGGAAACAATGTTTTGACATCCTATCTGCAAGATTTCATAAATAATGCAGTAATTGCTAATATAATTCCAACAGACTCTTAGCATCGCTACGAGTGAGAAAGTCTCATCGTAGTCAACTCCTTGAACTTATCGGAAAACATCTTAACGACAAGTCGAGCTTTCTTAATGGTGATACTTGCCATCATTGTCCGTCTTCCTTTTAAAAATTCATCTGTACTCAACAGCCTTACGACCATCGAGCCGTTCCGCCAAAGTCTACACTTTGTTTTCATATATGGATCCTCTCTCGGATTATATGGCCTCGAGCCATTTTGGAATCCAGGCCCACCATCGCTTCTCCATAGCTCGTAGGTTCATTGTTGTCTAGCAACATGACTTCCAAGACAGGATTACGTATCACTCTGAAGTAGTACGCATCCTTGTCATCCTACGAGGTTTGGTAGTGACTTGATCTGAAGTTTCATGATCACTATCATAAGCTTCCACTTCAATTGGTGTAGGTGCCACATGAACAACTTCCTGTGCCCTGCCACACACTAGTTGAAGAGACGGTTCAGTAACCTCATCAAGTCTCCACCATCCTCCCACTCAATTCTTTCGAGAGAAACTTTTCCTCGAGAAAGGACCCGATTCTAGAAACAATCCCTTATTGCTTTCGAATCTGAGACAGGAGGTATACCCAACTGTTTTGGGTGTCCTATGAAGATGCATTTATCCGCTTTGGGTTTGAGCTTATCAGCCTGAAAACTTTTTCACATAAGCGTTGCAGCCCCAAACTTTTAAGAAATGACACCTTAGGTTTCTCTAAACCATAGTTCATACGGTGTCATCTCATCGGAATTACGTGGTGCCCTTTTAAAGTGAATGTGGTTGTCTCTAATGCCTAACCCATAAACTATCATGGTAATTCGATAAGAGAGATCATGGTATGCATCATATCCAATAGGGTGCAGTTATGATGTACGGACACACCATCACACCATGGTGTTCCTGGATGTATTGGTTGTGAAACAATTTCCACAATGTCTTAATTCTGTGCCAAACTCGTAATTCAGATATTCATCTCTACGATCATATCATAGACATGTTATCCTCTTGTCACGATGATGTTCAACTTCACTCTAAAATTACTTGAACCTTTCAATAATTCAGACTTATGTTTCATCAAGTAAATATACTCAGTATCTACTCAAATCATCTGTGAAGTAAGAACATAACGATATCCACTACATGCCTCAGCACTCACTGGACTATGCACATCAAGATGTATTACTTCCAACAAGTTGCTTTCTTGTTCCATTTTACTGAAAACGAGGCTTTCAGTCATCTTGCCCATGTGGTATGATTTGCATGTCTCAAGTGATTCAAAATCAAGTGAGTCCAAACGATCCATCTGTATAGAGTTTCTTCATGCATATCTACCAACAAACATGGTTCGCATGTCTCAATCCTTTCAAAAATGAGTGAGTCCAAAGATCCATCAACATGGAGCTTCTTCATGCGTTTTATACCGATATGACTTAAGTGGCAGTGCCACAAGTAGGTGGTACTATCATTACTATCTTATATCTTTTGGCATGAACATGTGTATCACTACGATCGAGATTCAATAAACTATTCATTTTAGGTGTAAGACCATTGAAGGTATTATTCAAATAAACAGAGTAACCATTATTCTCCTTAAATGAATAACCGTATTGCGATAGACGTAATCCAATCATGTCTATGCTCAACGCAAACACCAAATAACAATTATTTAGGTTTTAATACCAACCTCGATGGTAGAGGGAGCGTACAATATTTGATCAACCTTGGAAATACTTCCAACACATATCGTCATCTCACCTTTTAGCTAGTCTCCGTTTATTACGTAGCCTTTTGTTTCGAGTTACTAACACTTAGCGACCGAATCGGTATCTAATACCCTGGTGCTACCAGGAGTACTAGTAAAATACAAATTGTAATGCATATCCAATATACTTCTGTCGACCTTGCCAGCCTTCTCATCTACCAAGTATCTAGGGTGGTTCTGCTTCAGTGACTATTCCCCTTATTACAGAAGCACTTAGTCTCGGGCTTGGGTTCAACTTTTGGGTTTCTTCACTAGAGCAGCAGCTGAATTGCCGTTTCATGAAGTATCCCTTCTTGCCCTTGCCCTTCTTGAAACTAGTGGTTTCACCAACCAACAACAATTGATGCTCCTTCTTGATTTCTACTTTTGTGGTGTCAAACATCGTGAATATCTCAAGGTTCATCATATGTGTCCCTGATATATTATAGTTCATCACGAAGCTCTAGCAGCTTGGTGGTAATGACTTCGGAGAAACATCACTATCTCATCTGGAAGATCAACTCCCACTCGATTCAAATGATTGTTGTACTCAGACAATCTGAGCACAAGCTCAACAATTGAGCTTTTCTCCCTTAGTTTGCAGGCTAAGAAAATCGTTGGAGGTCTTATACCTCTTGACGTGGGCACGAGCCTGAAATCCCAATTTCAGCCCTCGAAACATCTCATATGTTTTGCGACGTTTCAAAACGTCTTCGGTGCCTCAACTCTAAACTATTTAACTGAACTATCACGTAGTTATCAAAATGTGTATGTCAGATGTTTGCAACATCCACAGACGACATTCGAGGTTCAGCACACTGAGCGGTGCATTAAGGACATAAGCCTTTTATTGTCTGCATAATTGCTACTATCAACTTTCAACTAATTTTTCTCTAGGAACATATCTAAACAGTAGAAATAAAGCGCGAGCTACAACATAATTTGCAAACTCCTTTTGACTATGTTTAGGATAAACAAGTTCATCTTATGAACTCCCACTCAGATAGACATCGCTCTAGTCATCTAAGTGATTACATGATCCGAGTCAACTAGGCCGTGTCCGATCATCACGTGAGACGGACTAGTCAACATCGGTGAACATCTTCATGTTGATCGTATCTTTTATACGACTCATGCTCGACCTTTCGGTCTCTTGTGTTCCGAGGCCATGTCCGTACATGCTAGGCTCGTCAAGTCAACCTAAGTGTTTCGCGTGTGTAAATCTGGCTTACACCCATTGTATGTGAACGTAAGAATCTATCACACCCGATCATCATGTGGTGCTTCGAAACGACGAACTTTCGCAATGGTGCACAGTTAGGGGGAACACTTTCTTGAAATTTTAATGAGGGATCATCTTATTTACTACCGTCGTTCTAAGCAAATAAGATGCAAAAACATGATAAACATCACATGCAATCAAATAGTGACATGATATGGCCATCATCACTTTGCTCCTTTTGATCTCCATCTTCGGGGCTCCATGATCATCATCGTCACCGGCATGACACCATGATCTCCATCATCATGATCTCCATCATCGTGTCTTCATGAAGTTGTCTCGCCAACTATTACTTCTACTACTACAGCTAACGGTTAGCAATGAAGTAAAGTAATTACATGGCGTTGTTCAATGACACGCAGGTCATACAATAAATAAAGACAACTCCTATGGCTCCTGCCGGTTGTCATACTCATCGACATGCAAGTCGTGATTCCTATTACAAGAACATGATCAATCTCATACATCACATATCATTCATCACATTCTTCTTGGCCATATCACATCACATAGCATACCCTGCAAAAACAAGTTAGACGTCCTCTAATTGTTGTTTGCATGTTTTACGTGGCTGCTATGGGTTTCCAGCAAGAACGTTTCTTACCTACGCAAAAACCACAACGTGATATGCCAATTGCTATTTACCCTTCATAAGGACCCTTTTCATCGAATCCGATCCGACTAAAGTGGGAGAGACAGATGTTGGGTTTCGTAGTAATTTCAAAAAATTTCCTACGCACACGCAAGATCATGTGATGCATAGCAACGAGGGGAGAGTATTGTCTACGTACCCAACGCAGACCGACTGCGGAAGCGATGACACGACGTAGAGGAAGTAGTCGTACGTCTTCACGATCCAACCGATCAAGCACCGAAACTACGGCACCTCCGAGTTCGAGCACACGTTCAGCTCGATGACGATCCCCGGACTCCGATCCAGCAAAGTGTCGGGGAAGAGTTTTGTCAGCACGACGGCATGGTGACGATCTTGATGAGCTACAGCAGCAGGGCTTCGCCTAAACTCCGCTACAGTATTATCGAGGAATATGGTGGCAGGGGGCACCGCACACGGCTAAGGAATCGATCACGTGGATCAACTTGTGTCAACTTGTCTGTTTAGAGGTGCCCCTGCCTCCGTATATAAAGGATCCAAGGGGGGGGGGGGTGCGGCCGGCCCTAGAGGAGGCGCGCAGGAGGAGTCCTACTCCTACCGGGAGTAGGACTCCCCTCCCGTTCCTTGTCCAACTAGGAGAGGTGGAGGGAGAGAAGGAAAGGGGGGGTGCCGCCCCTCCCTCCTTGTCCAATTCGGACTAGGGGGAGAGGGGGCGTGCGGCCTGCTGTGGCAGCCCCTTCCTCTTCTCCACATTAGGCCCATAAGGCCCATTAACCCCCCGAGGGGTTCCGGTAACCCCCCGGTGCTCCGGTTTTATCCGATACTCTTCCGGAACCCTTCCGGTGTCCGAATATTGTCATCCAATATATCAATCTTTACGTCTCGACCATTTCGAGACTCCTCGTCATGTCCGTGATCACATCCGGGACTCCGAACAACCTTCGGTACATCAAAATGCATAAACTCATAATATAACTGTCATCGTAACCTTAAGCGTGCGGACCCTACGGGTTCGAGAACAATGTAGACATGACCGAGACATGTCTCCGGTCAATAACCAATAGCGGGACCTGGATGCCCATATTGGCTCCTACATATTCTACGAAGATCTTTATCGGTCAGACCGCATAACAACATACGTTGTTCCCTTTGTCATCGGTATGTTACTTGCCCGAGATTCGATCGTCGGTATCCAATACCTAGTTCAATCTCGTTACCGGCAAGTCTCTTTACTCGTTCCGTAATACATCATCTCACAACTAACATATTAGTTGTAATGCTTGCAAGGCTTATGTGATGTGTATTACCGAGAGGGCCCAGAGATACCTCTCCGACAATCGGAGTGACAAATCCTAATCTCGAAATACGCCAACCCAACATCGACCATTGGAGACACCTGTAGTACTCCTTTATAATCACCCAATTACGTTGTGACGTTTGGTAGTACCCAAAGTGTTCCTCCGGTAAACGGGAGTTGCATAATCTCATAGTCATAGGAACATGTATAAGTCATGAAGAAAGCAATAGCAACATACTAAACGATCGGGTGCTAAGCTAATGGAATGGGTCATGTCAATCAGATCATTCTACTAATGATGTGACCTCGTTAATCAAATAACAACTCATTGTTCATGGTTAGGAAACATAACCATCTTTGATTAACGAGCTAGTCAAGTAGAGGCATACTAGTGACACTTTTGTTTGTCTATGTATTCACACATGTATTATGTTTCCGGTTAATACAATTCTAGCATGAATAATAAACATTTATCATGAAATAAGGAAATAAATAATAACTTTATTATTTCCTCTAGGGCATATTTCCTTCAGTCTCCCACTTGCACTAGAGTCAATAATCTAGATCACATCACCATGTGATTAACATCGATAGTTCACATCATCATGTGATTAACACCCATAGTTTACATCGCTATGTGACCAACACCCAAAGGGTTTACTAGATTCAGTAATCTAGTTCACATCGCTATGTAATTAACACCCAAGGAGTACTAAGGTGTGATCATGTTTTGCTTGTGAGAGAATCTTAGTCTACGGGTCTGCCACATTCAGATCCACATGTATTTTGCAAATTTCTATGTCAACAATGCTCTGCATGGAGCTACTCTAGCTAATTGCTCCCACTTTCAGTATGTATCTAGACCGAGACTTAGAGTCATCTAGATTAGTGTCAAATTTGCATCGGCGTAACCCTTTACGACGAACCTTTTTCCACTTCCATAATCGAGAAACATATCCTTATTTCACTAAGGATAATTTTGACCGCTGTCCAGTGATCCATTCCTGGATTACTTTGGTACCTCCCTGCTAAACTTATAGCAAGGCACACATCAGGTCTGGTACACAGCATTGCATACATGATAGAGCCTATGGCTGATGCATAGGGAACATCTTTCATATTCTCTCTATCTTCTGCAGTGGTCGGGCATTGAGTCTTACTCAATTTCACACCTTGTAACACAGGCAAGAACCCTTTCTTTGCTTGATCCATTTTGAACTTCTTCAAAATTTTGTCAAGGTATGTGCTTTGTGAAAGTCCAATTAAGCGTCTTGATCTATCTCTATAGATCTTAATGCCTAATATGTAAGCAGCTTCACCGAGGTCTTTCATTGAAAAGCTTTTATTCAAGTATCCCTTTATGCTATCCAGAAATTCTATATCATTTCCAATCAGTAATATGTCATCCACATATAATATCAGAAATGCTACAGAGCTCCCACTCACTTTCTTGTAAATACAGGCTTCTCCGAAAGTCTGTATAAAACCAAATGCTTTGATCACACTATCAAAACGTTTATTCCAACTCCGAGAGGCTTGCACCAGTCCATAAATGGATCGCTGGAGCTTGCACACTTTGTTAGCTCTCTTTGGATCGACAAAACCTTCTGGTTGCATCATATACAACTCTTCTTCCAGAAATCCATTCAGGAATGCAGTTTTTACATCCATTTGCCAAATTTCATAATCATAAAATGCGGCAATTGCTAACATGATTCGGACGGACTTAAGCATCGCTACGGGTGAGAAGGTCTCATCGTAGTCAATTCCTTGAACTTGCCGAAAACCTTTTTGCGACAAGTCGAGCTTTGTAGACAGTAACATTACCATCAGCGTCAGTCTTCTTCTTAAAGATCCATTTATTCTCAATCGCTTGCCGATCATCGGGCAAGTCAACCAAAGTCCATACTTTGTTCTCATACATGGATCCCATCTCAGATTTCATGGCTTCTAGCCACTTTGCGGAATCTGGGCTCACCATCGCTTCTTCATAGTTCGTAGGTTCATCATGATCTAGTAGCATGACCTCCAGAACAGGATTACCGTACCACTCTGGTGCGGATCTTACTCTGGTTGATCTACGAGGTTCAGTAGTATCTTGATCTGAAGTTTCATGATCATTATCATTGGCTTCCTCACTAACTGGTGTAGGTGTCACTGAAACAGTTTTCTGTGATGAACTACTTTCCAGTAAGGGAGCAGGTACAGTTACCTCGTCAAGTTCTACTTTCCTCCCACTCACTTCTTTCAAGAGAAACTCCTTCTCCAGAAAGTTTCCGAATTTAGCAACAAAAGTCTTGCCTTTCGGATCTGTGATAGAAGGTGTATCCAATAGTTTCCTTTGGATATCCTATGAAGACGCACTTCTCCGATTTGAGTTTGAGCTTATCAGGATGAAACTTTTTTCATATAAGCATCGCAACCCCAAATTTAAGAAACGACAGCTTAGGTTTCTTGCCAAACCATAGTTCACACGGTGTCGTCTCAACGGATTTAGATGGTGCCCTATTTAACGTGAATGCAGCTGTCTCTAATGCATAACCCCAAAACGATAGTGGTAGATCGGTAAGACACATCATAGATCGCACCATATCTAATAAAGTACGGTTATGACGTTCGGACACACCATTACATTGTGGTGTTCTAGGTGGCATGAGTAGTGAAACTATTTCACATTGTTTTTAACTGAAGGCCAAACTCGTAACTCAAATACTCTTCTCTACGATCAGATCGTAGAAACTTTATTTTCTTGTTACGATGATTTTTCACTTCACTCTGAAATTCTTTGAACTTTTCAAATGTTTCAGACTTATGTTTCATCAAGTAGATATACTCATATCTGCTCAAATCATCTGTGAAGATCAGAAAATAATGATACCTGTCGCGAGCCTCAATATTCATCGGACCACATACATCAGTATGTATGATTTTCAACAAATCTATTGCTCACTCCATTGTTCCGAAGAACAGAGTCTTAGTCATCTTGCCCATGAGGCATGGTTCGCAAGCATCAACTGATTCATAATCAAGTGATTCCAAAAGCCCATCAGTATGGAGTTTCTTCATGCGCTTTACACCAATATGACCTAAACGGCAGTGCTACAAACAAGTTGCACTTATCATTATTAACTTTGCATCTTTTGGTTTCAATATTATGATTATGTGTATCACTATGATCGAGATCCAACGAACTATTTTCATTGGGTGTGTAACCATATAAGGTTTCATTCATGTAAACAGAACAACAATTTATTCTCTTACTTAAATGAATAACCGTATTACAATAAACATGATCAAATCATATTTATGCTCAACGCCAACACCAAATAACACTTATTCAGTTTCAACACTAATCCCGAAAGTATAGGGAGTGTGCGACGATGATCATATCAATCTTGGAACCACTTCCAACATACATCGTCACTTCACCCTTAACTAGTCTCTGTTTATTCTGCAACTCCCGTTTTGAGTTACTAATCTTAGCAACTGAACTAGTATCAAATACTGAGGGTTTGTGATAAACACTAGTAAAGTACACATCAATAACATGTATATCAAATATACTTATGTTCACTTTGCCATCCTTCTTATCCGCCAATCACTTGGGGTAGATCCGCTTCCAGTGACCAGTCCCTTTGCAGTAGAAACACTTAGTCTCAGGCTTAGGATCAGACTTGGGCTTCTTCACTTGAGCAGCAACTTGCTTGCTGTTCTTCTTGAAGTTCCCCTTCTTCCTTCTGCCCCTTTTCTTGAAACTAGTGGTCTTGTCTACCATCAACACTTGATGTTTTTCTCGATTTCTACCTTCGTCAATTTCCGCATTACGAAGAGCTTGGGAATCGTTTCCGTTATCCCTTGCATACTATAGTTCATCATGAAGTTCAGTAACTTAGTGATGGTGACTAGAGAATTCTGTCAATCACTATCTTATCTGGAAGATTAACTCCCACTTGATTCAAGCAATTGAAGTACCCAGACAATCTGAGCACATGCTCACTAGTTGAGCGATTCTCCTCCATCTTTTAGCTATAGAACTTGTTGGAGACTTCATATCTCTCAACTCGGGTATTTGCTTGAAATATTAACTTCAATTACTGGAACATCTCATATGGTCCATGATGTTCAAAACATCTTTGAAGTCCCGATTCTAAGCCGTTAAGCATGGTGCACTTAAACTATCAAGTAGTCATCATATTGAGCTAGCCAAACGTTCATAACGTCTGCATCTGCTCCTGCAATAGGTCCGTCACCTAGCGGTGCATCAAGGACATAATTCTTCTGTGCAGCAATGAGGATAAACCTCAGATCGCGGATCAAATCCGCATCATTGATACTAACATTTTTCTACACAATTTTCTCTAGGAACATATCAAAATAAACACAGGGAAGCAATAACGTGAGCTATTGATCTACAACATGATTTGCAAAATACTACCAGGACTAAGTTCATGATAAATTTAAGTTCAATTTAATCATATTACTTAAGAACTCCCACTTAGATAGACATCCCTCTAATCCTCTAAGTGATCACGTGATCCAAATCAACTAAACCATAACCGATCATCACGTGAGATGGAGTAGTTTTCAATGGTGAACATCGTTTATGTTGATCATATCTACTATATGATTCACGCTCGACCTTTCGGTCTCCGTGTTCTGAGGCCATATCTGCATATGCTAGGCTCGTCAAGTTTAACCTGAGTATTCTGCGTGTGCAAAACTGGCTTGCACCCGTTGTAGATGGACGTAGAGCTTATCACACCCGATCATCACGTGGTGTCTGGGCACGACGAACTTTGGCAACGGTGCATACTCAGGGAGAACACTTCTTGATAATTTAGTGAGAGATCATCTTATAATGCTACCGTCAATCAAAGCAAGATAAGATGCATAAAAAGATAAACATCACATGCAATCAATATAAGTGATATGATATGGCCATCATCATCTTGTGCTTGTGATCTCCATCTCTGAAGCACCGTCATGATCACCATCGTCACCGGCGCGACACCTTGATCTTCATCGTAGCATCGTTGTCGTCTCGCCAATCTTATGCTTCAACGACTATCACTACCGTTTAGTAATAAAGTAAAGCATTACATCGCGATTGCATTGCATACAATAAAGCGACAACCATATGGCTCCTGCCAGTTGCCGATAACTCGGTTACAAAACATGATCATCTCATACAATAAAATTCAGCATCATGCCTTGACCATATCACATCACAACATGCCCTGCAAAAACAAGTTAGACGTCCTCTACTTTGTTGTTGCATGTTTTACGTGGCTGCTACGGGCTTAAGTAAGAACCAATCTCACCTACGCATCAAAACCACAACGATAGTTTGTCAAATAGACTCCGTTTTAACCTTCTCAAGGACCGGGCGTAGCCATACTCGGTTCAACTAAAGTTGGAGAGACAGTCGCCCGCAAGCCATCTATGTGCAAAGCACGTCGAGGGAACCGGTCTCGCGTAAGCGTACGCGTAAGGTTGGTCCGGGTCGTCTCGTCCAACAATACCGCCGAACCAAAATATGACATGCTGGTAGGCAGTATGACTTGTATCGTCCACAACTCACTTGTGTTCTACTCGTGCATATAACATCAACATAAGTAACCTAGGCTCGGATGCCACTGTTGGGTTTCGTAGTAATTTCAAAAAATTTCCTACGCACACGCAAGATCATGTGATGCATAGCAACGAGGGGAGAGTATTGTCTACGTACCCAATGCAGACCGACTGCGGAAGCGATGACACGACGTAGAGGAAGTAGTCGTACGTCTTCACGATCCAACCGATCAAGCACCGAAACTACGGCACCTCCGAGTTCGAGCACACGTTCAGCTCGATGACGATCCCCGGACTCCGATCCAGCAAAGTGTCGGGGAAGAGTTTCGTCAGCACGACGGCGTGGTGACGATCTTGATGAGCTACAGCAGCAGGGCTTCGCCTAAACTCCGCTACAGTATTATCGAGGAATATGGTGGCAGGGGGCACCGCACACGGCTAAGGAATCGATCACGTGGATCAACTTGTGTCAACTTGTCTGTTTAGAGGTGCCCCTGCCTCCGTATATAAAGGATCCAAGGGGGGGGTGCGGCCGGCCCTAGAGGAGGCGCGCAGGAGGAGTCCTACTCCTACCGGGAGTAGGACTCCCCTCCCGTTCCTTGTCCAACTAGGAGAGGTGGAGGGAGAGAAGGAAAGGGGGGGCGCCGCCCCTCCCTCCTTGTCCAATTCGGACTAGGGGGAGAGGGGGCGTGCGGCCTGCTGTGGCAGCCCCTTCCTCTTCTCCACATTAGGCCCATAAGGCCCATTAACCCACCGGGGGGTTCCGGTAACCCCCCGGTGCTCCGGTTTTATCCGATACTCTTCCGGAACCCTTCCGGTGTCCGAATATTGTCATCCAATATATCAATCTTTACGTCTCGACCATTTCGAGACTCCTCGTCATGTCCGTGATCACATCCGGGACTCCGAACAACCTTCGGTACATCAAAATGCATAAACTCATAATATAACTGTCATCGTAACCTTAAGCGTGCGGACCCTACGGGTTCGAGAACAATGTAGACATGACCGAGACATGTCTCCGGTCAATAACCAATAGCGGGACCTGGATGCCCATATTGGCTCCTACATATTCTACGAAGATCTTTATCGGTCAGACCGCATAACAACATACGTTGTTCCCTTTGTCATCGGTATGTTACTTGCCCGAGATTCGATCGTCGGTATCCAATACCTAGTTCAATCTCGTTACCGGCAAGTCTCTTTACTCGTTCCGTAATACATCATCTCACAACTAACATATTAGTTGTAATGCTTGCAAGGCTTATGTGATGTGTATTACCGAGAGGGCCCAGAGATACCTCTCCGACAATCGGAGTGACAAATCCTAATCTCGAAATACGCCAACCCAACATCGACCATTGGAGACACCTATAGTACTCCTTTATAATCACCCAATTACGTTGTGACGTTTGGTAGTACCCAAAGTGTTCCTCCGGTAAACGGGAGTTGCATAATCTCATAGTCATAGGAACATGTATAAGTCATGAAGAAAGCAATAGCAACATACTAAACGATCGGATGCTAAGCTAATGGAATGGGTCATGTCAATCAGATCATTCTACTAATGATGTGACCTCGTTAATCAAATAACAACTCATTGTTCATGGTTAGGAAACATAACCATCTTTGATTAACGAGCTAGTCAAGTAGAGGCATACTAGTGACACTTTTGTTTGTCTATGTATTCACACATGTATTATGTTTCCGGTTAATACAATTCTAGCATGAATAATAAACATTTATCATGAAATAAGGAAATAAATAATAACTTTATTATTGCCTCTAGGGCATATTTCCTTCAACAGACACCCGCTAGCCACCTTATGCAACTAGTGCATGTTAGTCGGTGGAACCAGTCTCACGTAAGAGTACGTGTAAGGTTGGTCCGGGCCGCTTCATCCCACAATGCCGCCGAATCAAGATTGGACTAGTAACGGTAAGCATATTGAACAAAATCAACGCCCACAACTACTTTGTGTTCTACTCGTGCATAGAAACTACGCATAGACCTAGCTCATGATGCCACTGTTGGGGAACGTAGCAGAAATTCAAAATTTTCCTACGTGTCACCAAGATCAATCTATGGAGAAACCAGCAACGAGGGGAAGGAGAGTGCATCTACATACCCTTGTAGATCGCTAAGCGGAAGCGTTCAAGAGAACGGGGTTGAAGGAGTCGTACTCATCGTGATCCAAATCACCGGAGATCCTAGTGCCGAACGGACGGCACCTCCGTGTTCAACACACGTACAGCCCGGTGACGTCTCCCATGCCTTGATCCAGCAAGGAGAGAGGGAGAGGTTGAGGAAGACTCCATCCAGCAGCAGCACAATGGCGTGGTGGTGGTGGAGGAGCGTGGTGATCCAGCAGGGCTTCGCCAAGCACCACGAGATATGAGGAGAAAGAGAGGTAGGGCTGCGCCAGGGAGAGGTCAAGAACTTGTGTGTGTTGGGCAGCCCAAACCTCAAGTATATATAGGGGAAGGGGAGGGGCTGCGCCCCCACCTAGGGTTCCCTCCCCAGGGGTGGCGGCAGCCCCCAGATCCCATCTGGGTGGCGGCCATAAGGGGGAGAGGGGGAGGCGCACCTGGGGTGGGCCTTAGGGCCCATCTGCCCTAGGGTTTGCCCCCCTTCCCTCTTGGAGGCGCCTTGAGCCCTTGTGGGGGGGGGGGGGCGCACCAGCCCACCTGGGGCTGGTCCCCTCCCACACTTGGCCCATGCAGCCCTCCGGGGCTTGTGACCCCACTTGGTGGACCCCCGGGACCCTCCCGGTGGTCCCAGTACGTTACCGATAAAACCCGAAACTTTTCCGGTAACCAAAACAGGACTTCCCATATATAAATCTTTACCTCCGGACCATTCCGGAACTCCTAGTGACATCCGGGATCTCATCCGCGACTCCGAACAACATTCGGTAACCACGTATATCTATTCCTTATAACCCTAGCGTCATCGAATCTTAAGTGTGTAGACCTTACGGGTTCGGGAACCATGCAGACATGACCGAGACGTTCTCCGGTCAATAACCAACAGCGGGATCTGGATACCCATGTTGGCTCCCACATGCTCCACGATGATCTCATCGGATGAACCACGATGTCAAGGACTTAATCAATCCCGTATACAATTCCCTTTGTCTGTCGGTATGATACTTGCCCGAGATTCGATCGTCGGTATCCCGATACCTTGTTCAATCTTGTTACCGGCAAGTCTCTTTACCCATTCCGTAACACATCATCCCATGATCAACTCCTTGATCACATTGTGCACATTATGATGATGTCCTACCGAGTGGGCCCAGAGATACCTCTCCGTTTACACGGAGTGACAAATCCCAGTCTAGATTCGTGCCAACCCAACAGACACTTTCGGAGATACCTGTAGTGTACCTTTATAGCCACCCAGTTACATTGTGACGTTTGGCACACCCAAAGCACTCCTACGGTATCCGGGAGTTGCACAATCTCATGGTCTAAGGAAATGATACTTGACATTAGAAAAGCTTTAGCATACGAACTACATGATCTTGTGCTAGGCTTAGGATTGGGTCTTGTCCATCACATCATTCTCTTAATGATGTGATCCCGTTATCAACGACATCCAATGTCCATGGTCAGGAAACCGTAACCATCTATTGATCAACGAGCTAGTCAACTAGAGGCTTACTAGGGACATGGTGTTGTCTATGTATCCACACATGTATCTGAGTTTCCTATCAATACAATTCTAGCATGGATAATAAACGAGTATCATGAACAAGGAAATATAATAATAATCAATTTATTATTGCCTCTAAGGCATATTTCCAACAACTTTCGGGGTGAAACCTAAGGTCTAGCCTTCATTGGTTCTGCCTGGCGATTGCCTTGCTGATGGAATTGTTTTGAGAGTGTGGACTTTCTCCAGGGTGAAAACCTAAAATCTTCAATCGGGCAACGACGACGCTTTTGCACTGTTCCCTTCTTGAAGGCGTTGCTTTTGGAGACCTTTTATATTTTCCGGGTGTTGTATTAGATGGTGGTAGGTGTGCTGCTGTTGAGAGGAGTTGATCGCTGTGGCAGGATCTTTCTTTTTTCCTTTGGTTGTGTGCATACTGGATGTCTTTGTGACATCTTGTAAGTGTAGAGACTAAGTGTAATTGGTATTTTCGCGGTATATTCCCCTTTTATTTTTTTAAGTCACGGTTTGCAGACCATGATTTAAGAGTGTACAACTTTGGTTCATAGAAAAATATGCACTATACAATTTGCATGTTTCTAAACTTCTAGTCGCACACGGGTTTTAATACGTGTAACTGGGCAATTTCGTCAGATTAAGAACAAATATTGAAGAATATTAACTTGCAAATAAGAGTGCATCTAAGTTCAACTCTTCACTAAACTGAAGTTGCCTTTTTCGGAACTTAAGACACAAGAGAATTTCACGCGACTTAGGATTAGCAAGGCTGATAAGAATCTCTCTTAGTATTAGAAAGGGAAGGTTTCTATGATTATAATACAAAAATAGAAAGATGGTGTGGGCCAAAGTGCTTAGCCAAAAAAAAGGCCGGTAATAAACTTTTAGTTGTATATTCTAAAATATATAACTTAACTGGTTTTGTTAGATAAAGATCATTGACTTAGAGAATGGCGGTCTTTTGAAACGGTTATAGATATTTTTTTGCTAGAAATCAAAGAAAAACATGGCTAGGGGCCAGATGCCTTGGATACCAGAGAGCACACTAGTGAATTTTTCAAAAAGTCTACAATAATGCATATCCAGCTCAGAAAACAGAGAAACGATAAGATTGACGGTTGGCAGACATCGTGAACGTTTCCATTGACATGCAATATGAATGACTGTCTTTACCACAAATTCTCATCGAGGGTTAGCATACAGGATAGTTACAAGTAGATAACATCATCAATGACTTCTTTTCTGTGGCTCTCAAACTGTTTACGTCTACACTTAATTTCTTATGTTGGGTTTGAGGCGAAAAAACTTTAAAACTAGACACCACATAGGTTATTATAAGGACGCCGATATCCACCACACGTGTGGCATAATAGGCATTGAATTGCCCACACGTGTGGGCGCAACTACTTCGTACCACACGCCCAACAAGTACTACTCATCCCCATCCCGCGCGTGTGGCACGAAGCAAATATACCTACACGTACTGGCGCAGCTATATTAGGTACCCGTGGAATGATGATTTAGTTACCATCCGGGATGGCAGATGTAGTTATCCGGGATGGCAAATATGGTTGTAAAAGCATGGCAACTCTCTCTATTTTGGTTAACTATAATTGCCATGTCTAATTTATGATAGCTGCCGCGTGTAATCAAACCATAGTTGTCATGTGTGATTAACTACTTGCCACGTATGGTCAAACAAATAGTTGCCATGTGTGTTTACCTAGTTGCCACGTGTGGTTAATCACAGTTGCCATGTATGTTTATCTGATTGCCACGTACGCGCAACTGCAGTTGCCGTCTAGCAAACGAATCATAGTTGCCATGTACGTGCAACTGCAGTTGCCATCCAATAATGTATGACTGTTGTGTGGGCGAAAAGCAGTTCGCCCACACGCGCGTGGACTAGGTGGTGGCTGCGTGGGCAGAAACTAGTTCGCCCACACAACACAGCTGGCAACCGTGTGTTGTGGGGCGTGTGGGCGACCTCTTCAACGTCCACACACCGGTCTTGTCATACGTGGCACGCGGAAACTGCCTCGGTGTGTCAAGATTCGTGCAAACTTAACTGGACGATGATCCAGACGTGTGGGCGAGTTGCAATGTTGCCACACGTGTAGGCGTTAGTGTTTTCGTATTATAATTCTTCTCTGAACCACGTACTTATCTGGTCCAAGTTTTCAAGTCATATTTTGTCCTGAGAGGTGATAGTTGTGTTTAAACATGATGTTCTTGTTTTCTTTCTTTTTTTAAAAAAAGACCAGCCACTCCGAAAAAATATATCCACAATTTCATCCATGCTGGCCCCCCATCCTTCTCCACCCTCGACATCACACAATACAGAGGTTCTTCCACCTAAATTTTGTCCTGCTTGTTCCATTGTAAGGCGGATTATGTTAACCAGTCAGCTTGGACTAAATCTCTAGATCTTTGGTACCAACATATAGAGAAAAAGAAGCCTCTTGATTCATTAACAAGTTTTGGTGGTGGTATAAGATGTTCGTCTAAACTTCATCAACCACCGGAGGAACAATTGACCAGCTTTTGACACCACCAATGATCCGTAGTGATTTTTACATCTCCAAATTCTAAAACAAAAGCCCAACAAGGACCAGTAGAGATGTGCATGCACATGGAAATCAAACCTTCTATATTTTGGTGTACTCTAATATCTCATACTCTATTATATGTGGATGAATATGTGTATCCACTTAATTATCAACATCAAGGGGAATAGAAATATGCTAGATGTGGAGAAGTGCTTAGTATTTATACAGCCAGGATAACTATTATAGATAGAACAGTTATACGACTTTGGTAAACCTAGTAACTGTATCATGTAAAACACGTTCATACTTCCAGAAGCAGTCATATAATATTTATGCTCAGTGCAAGCAAATGCACTCTATGCATGAGAGTAATTCCAAACGAGAGAAGAACCCAGCCAATATTGCGCTGAAGGTAGAAATGAACATGCTCATACTATATTGGAACAGATCATGCGCTTAGCCTGATCCAACCCATTGCCCTCACCTAGCAGGCCAAGGGGTACTCATAATCTTTGTTTGAAAAATCTGGGTTTCCTTCAACTTGACGTCCTCAATCTTTAAGAAGGGAAGTTGGTTATACATCTTTCATGTCCACACTGAGGTTCTTAAACAAGACCTAGAATCGCAAACAATAGTAACAGTTATACATTGTAACAGCAGAACAAAAGATACAGATTCAACCAGAAAAGATTGACAAAAACCTCGATGTCAAATTTCTGATTCGTCTCCAGGTTTGACAGATTATAGAGCTCAGCAAGTTGGCTACGAATTCCCTTTGTCCACGGGTTTGGAGGACGCTATGCTATACTTGATTGACAAGGTTCGCGAATATGCAGATAAGCGCAGTATTAGTCCTGACACATGAATAATATCAGGCAGCATTTGTCATATGAATGACAATGCTGCAAGCAAATACACACTGCACCTTTGAAGTGAAGGGAATTACAGTAATCATCCGTCCTTTCTCGCATGCCTGAAATATTTCAAAAGATTGTCAGGCAGAATTGCTTGGTATACCAATTGGCAGAATCACTTGCATGCGAAATTGCAAATATAGGTACTGTAAGCTTTAGAAATAAATGAGATCCAGAACAACTCAGGCATGGCCGCACGACCTGTAGAATCAAGGGCGAGAACTCAGAAATTTAACTCAATAAAGTATTGATCTGGGCACTATTAGACAACAACCAAGAAGACTAAAATAAGGCACGAAGAGCCAATAAGACACAATCAAACATTGAGAAGTTCCATATTGTACATAACATAGGTGGCAGACAAACAATACAATATTTAGTCAGCAAATAGCATAGGTGCATAGCACTAGCAACATTATATTGGTGTTTGAATATGGATCACAGTACAACACCACATAATTAATAAATACTCCCTCTGTAAACTTTTATAAGAGCGTTTAGATCACTAAAATAGTGATTTAAACTCTCTTATATTTGTTTACAGAGGGAGTATGAACTAGCTAGATAGCGTCCTCATCCTCAGTTACTTCATCATCAGTTACTTCAGCCTCAATTGCTTAATCCTCATCCTCGGTAACTTCATCCCCAATTGCTTCATCCTCATCCTCAGTTACTTCAGCCTCAATCGCTTCGTCCTCCATCTTGGCAAATTCTGCCAACTCTGGTTCATCAAGAGACAAGTTAGCACCTTGAAGAACACAAACACCAGTTAGAGATTCAAAAGAACCTCCACCTCCACCCACATACCACATAAGTAATTCCCCCTTCTAATATGCTTCTAATCTTCTTGACAGAAACACCTCAGATATGTAACATTAGATTTCTACTAGCACCCAAAGTTTGCTTCAGCACACAATCTATATATATCATTAACTGAAACATCAAATATAACTCTTGATCTAATTAAACATTAAATATTCTTTTCTTGCTCCACTAACTGACACATTATTACTTATATAAGAATTGTTTCAAGATGACAAAAGGAGATACAGGTATAGATATACCTTCTGGACCGTAGAAACTCATGTACGGAAACAAAGCACGGAAATTTTCACTCTTCCATAGCTTTCTCCACCGTAGTGTCTTGAGCTTCATCTGGTAGACGCCAAGGTCCGTGGCCACGAAAATGACATCACTACCCTCCACAGATCCAACCAACTTAATAACTCTTTTCTCGGGATTTTGAATTGGAAGAAGTTCCTTGAGATGGATGACTCAACTCGGTCGGACCCCATCTGCCTTGACCATAGGTAGAGGGTTAACCCATCCACGTGTGCAAACCCCAAGCTGCCATCCTCCGTCGGCAGTGATAGACCACGAACATGGCGCGTCGATCAATGACAGGCGATCTGAGCCGACGTCGTACTTGAGAACTCCTACAGGATGAACATCGTTATCATGCGCGAGCATGAAGTGAAGCGCGTCCCCGTCGAGGACAGGGGGCATTGGCTCGATGGGTGCATGAAACGGGAGATTAAGACCAAAGCACGTCTCGACGCGTCTTCGAGTGATGTCCTGAAAAACGCCCGCGTACGCAACGGTGTCGAACAGGTAGACGAAGACCACCAGGAAGGGGTCGCCCCAATATCACGAGCGATGGCCGCAGCCGGTCCTGGCGCACAGTACCGCTGCGGCACGGCTGCTAGCCTCGGTGTAGTCTCTGGACTCCTTCAGGCCCGTCCAGTCCGCCGTGATGGGGTCCCAGACAATGAGCTGCCCGGGCCCCCGGTCCCTCTCCCCGAAGAGCACGCGGCCATGGCGGCAGTCCCATGCGGCGTAGTCCCTGTCCCTCCACTCGGTGTCGTCGGGGATGCGCGCGGCGAACTTCGTCGCGGAGACGAAGTGTGGGTATGGCGCAGGTTCCTTCCCCTCCGGGCCGCGGTGCTTAGGCCAGATATAGAAGAAGCCCAGCATGGTGGCCGGACGGGCTCCGTGGAGCTCCCTGTAGCGGCCGCGGAAGCGAGCGCCGGTGAGGAGTCCGAGCCAGAGCTTGCTGGCGAGGGAGGCGCGCACAAGGCACTCGGGCTCGTCCGGCGGCAGGCGGAGGAAGACCTCCTCGAGAAGCTCGTCCGGCAGCGGCGGCATGGTCCGCGGAGACGGCGACGGCGAGGGTCTCGATCAGGAGCCTACATAATATTGGTATGGAAGATATTCCTGCTATTTCCTTTTGCATGCATGCACAGTCCTACATAACATTGGTATGGAAGATATTCCTGCTATTTCCTTTTGCATGCATGCATGCATGGAATACGTGTTTTTGTTCTGGAAATAGAATCGGGGAGAGACCTCCCTATTCTTCTAAAAAAATTGCATGCATGGAATATCTTCCCCGTGCTTTATTTTCTTTGCTTTTCCCTTGCGTTGTGAGGCAAATGCATTGACATGGAAGATATTATCCCTTCTCTGTGTTCAGGTGCATCTGATTTTACAGTAAATAAAAGGAAAAACTGAATATAAAAAAAATACTTGTCCTTATTGGCACTGGCCGACCGGCCCAAATTTCAACCTGGTCGCGTGCGAGCTGCCACATCCAACTGTGCTGGACCGTTTGATTCCCTTCCCTTTCTTCCTCAATGTGCATCGGATTCGTGCGGCTGTAGGAGAGGGTGCCGCCCAGCTTGCCGGCTCCCCCGGGCGTCGCTGGCAATGCCATCCGTCTCCCTCGTCGCTGACCCGCCGTCCATCTCCATTGTGGTTTCGCCCCTCTGCAACACCCCGCCATGGACGGCCGCATAGCTCGGCCATGGCTGCTTGCAGCTCTTGTCGTGTATGGTTGCGGCTCCTGTCAAGTGAACTAGAGTTCATGGAAATTTGAGGAGAAAGAGATAACCAGAAAAAGACCGAGACAGTAACCCATGGGGGGCTCATAGCACGAGAAGCGCCACCACAAATGGACAAGCGCTAGTTGAAGCTGACAGTAGAGGGCAAGGCCGCAAGGGGGACCCTCCCATCCACCCATGGTTGCCCCCCACATGGGGAGCAAGCAACATCCATTGTTGTCTTCTGCAGGACGAGGGACTACCGACCTGCGCAACCGTACTAGGCGATAGGCGGATGGAGAACCGACCAACGATGTATCCCGGTACCACACAGGTCAGCACCTCATCAGGGAGCGCCTAGTACAACCGGGGCACCGCCCGATACTACCGGACTCGCGGGCTATGCCTACGGCCACGGGCCGTCGGCATAGATCTATGCCTACGGCTGCCGTCGGCATAGCCCCGTCGGCGTAGATGTCGTCAGCGTAGTCTTGTCAGACCGTCGGCACAGTATAGCCATCGGCATAGGGACCTATGCCGACGGCCTGACGTCAGCCGTCGGCATAGTATAGCCGTCGGCAGTGTTTTTCGTCTGACGGCAACGAACGGCGCCGTCAAAAGCGCTGACGAATCACGCAATGCCACGTCGCAGGGCTATGCCTACAGCAAAGCCGTAGGCATAGATGAATCTATGCCGACGGCTTTGCCGTCGGCATATCTCTGCCACGTGGCAGCTCCTGGGTTCTCCTGGCAGCAGGGCTATGCCTACGGCAAAGCCGTCGGCATAGATTTTCATATATGCCTACGGCTTTGCTGTAGGCATAGATGTGCCACGTGGCAAGCCCTGGTAACTCCTGGGCGTATATATGCCGACGGCTTTGCCGTAGGCATAGTTTTTTTCCCTGTTTTCTCTTTTCCAATTCATTTGACAGCATTTCAAAACAGAACAATATGAAATTATGCAGAAATATGACAATTCATCATGTAAACATACTCAAGTTCACCATCATCATCTAAACATACTCAAGTTCATCACATCATCTAAAGATCATCACCGACGGAAGTTCATGAACATAAAAGTAGTGCAAGACATGAAACATGATAAAAGTAGGAATATGAAAGGCATGGCACGATGGCCACATGCACGGAATCATCAAGCAAGAGCACCTCCGCCAGAACCACCACCTCCGCCATAACCACCACCACCTCCGCCGAAAGCACCACCTCCGCCAAAACCACCACCACCACCTCCGCCAAAACCGCCATCACGACCACCACCACTCTGCCAGATCGGAGTGACTGGGGTCGACGGAGCAGGAGTCGAGCCACCGGTCCCCTACATGTTTTAGAAAAGATTCCAACCGTAAATATGATATGATAGTGTTTCATGAACGAGAACTAGTTTGCTAGTAGTTAGGCAAATGTACTAACCGGACCATCACTGCCTAGTGCCACCCATTCATCGAACGTGGGCACGTGTGGGGGTTCTCCCGCAGGTGGTGGTGGGGGTCCCATTTGTGGTGGATCCGTGCGGTTAGTCCAAGACGCCAACATAGCCTGAATGTTAGTTAAACAAGCAAACTAGAAGATCAGAAGGAATGAAAGTGCAAAAATTTAGCTTGGTTTTAAGAGGGCAAAACTAACCGTCATCATCTGACGGTTGTAATCATCGTTTGCCTTCACTCGTTTCAAGTACTCCTGCACCTCGAGATTCCTATGCTCGACAAACTCCTTATATGCCTACATAATTTAGGTTGTTTCTAAGTGAGCAATGCTAAAAATAAACTGAGAATGCAAGATAGAAAAAGATAAAGAGGAAGTACTTACAGCATGCTGGCGGGCTAAGGGAGTCTGTGAACGCCCCGTACTCTCTAACTGGCTCTGGTTGGTAGCCCGAAGCTGTGTGTACGAGATTGAAGGAGTGATCAAGCCATCGAAACACGGATACCGGCCATTCTTCTTCCCCTGGATGGCCACCACCGCCGTGTCGTCGATCTGAGACTGGGCGACCTCAGCAATAGGAACATCCGGATGCAACTCCTGATAGTGATGAATGTAAGACCCCAGGTGCTCCTCGGTCTTGCCGTAGTACTGGCTCTCGCCCTCCTTGCGATGACTCCGCTCACGGGCCAGCTTCCACGACTTCATGTCTGAGAGCGGCCTCTTCAACTTGTCCTCCTACAACGTCAAATAGAAGTCAGCCATACATAAGAACATGACGTAAAGAAGAACAAAAATGCATCATGCACATAGATATACCTTCATGGCCTTGAAGCCCCAGTGGTTCCTGTTTCCTTGGCCGTGTGTCCCGTCGTCTCCACGGTTAGCCCGGGCCTTGATGCTCTTGGCAGCAAACTCTGCATCGGCGCCGAGCCACCTATCCACCAAACTCGCCCATCCGTCATGCCTTCCATAGCACCAACGAGGAACAACCTATGCAAATTTTGGAAGCATGACATGTGAGCACGAAACATATAGTTGACTGCTTGAAACAATGAAAAGTTAGTAATAGTTACCATCATGAACTGCTCCTGGCTCAAGGTAAGTCGTAGCTTCTGCGCTTGAGTTTTGGTCATCTTTTGGTGCAGCTAGTAGTGGTAGTACTGCGAGACGGCAACCCAGCGCACCTCGTACTGCAACTGACGAGCTTTCTTCTTCGCAGCCGCAAGCAAGACCACGTCGGCTCTGGCCTTGTGCTCGTCAAGAACTCTATAGAGTTGCTGCAATCATGCATAAACCAGAAGCAAACAAGGCATGAGTTGAGTGATTCAATGATAAACTATGAACGAAACTGAAGACAAGTGATTCAGAAGAGAACTTACCCAAAATTTGGTGATCACGGCCTTAGCGGTCGTCCCGTACTCCGCGTTGCTGCAAGCCTCGTAGTGGGCCCAACTAGTGGCCAAAACCCGCTGCTGCAGGTCCCTGTCTGGCCGCGGGCAGAATAGGCCAGGCCAAAACTCCTTCAACAGGACAGTGATAAGGCCGTTCGGTTTACGGCCCTTTCCGCGAAGGATCCAGTTTCTGCAAAAGAATCAAATGATTGCCATGTGTACAATAAGAAAATGTTGTCATGTGTTGAAAATATGATTGAGAGGCACTTACTCTGTCCCCACAGGTTCAATGAGTCACTTGTGCTCCTCGATAGAAGGTGGTGTAGGTAGTCCGGCATTACCACGCAGCCACCCCTGCGAAGAACCCGGTGGCAAGTCACCCCACAACGCGGGATCAACCTCCCCTCCACCCTCCTCGCCCTCCTCCTCACCCTCCTCCTCGGCCTCCTCCTCCTCACCCTCGTCCTCGGCCTCCTCCTCCTCGCCATCAGGAACATACTCCTCCTCCTCAGACTCAGAAGGTGCCTCTATATAGGAGGGCATCGAAGAAGACCCTCCTATTTCAGACACGGCCCGGAGTTTTTTGCCCCGGTTGCCTCTCCCCCACCTCCTCCTCCTCTAGGGGCTCTCCCCCCACCGCCTCCTCTAGGGTCTCCTCCCCCGACCACTCCACCTCCCTGTGAGGTGTCATCCTCGCGTAGTCGGGAGGGAACCTTGTGGGCTCATCCACTCCGAGTAAGTCCTTTAAATTTACTGAGGAAACTAGCGCCGCTGGACTTGCCCATGGTTAGCAAACCTGCATTGAGAAGAGAATAAACAATTAGTAAGGATATCAATTAAACAAGCATACAGGAAAAACATTAATACCAGAAGAGCACATTAAGCATACTATTGTAATGATCATTAAAAGAACTTACATTTTCTAGAACCCATATGAATCATCACTATTGTAATCTATTTGTGGACCGGTCTCATCATCACTATCACGCATATCTTCTTCGTTGTCTGATGGAGGTGGAGGCTCTTCCTCATCGTCAGCGTCTTCATTTAACTTTTCAAGCATAATTATGTCTCTTTGATTCACAACTGCCTCACCATCAATCCGTGCGTCGTCGTTGTTTGGGTCCAGGTCAACATAACCCAAGTCATCATCCTCGTTGTTTCGGACCACGTCATCATGTTTCTCTTGATAGAACACTCCCTCGTATGTCATGGGGTTTATATTGTAGTAATCATCATCGTCCGGGTCCGGTAGCTTACCATGCGGCGACACCTTGAACACAACTTCCCAACCCTTTAGGTACTCTTTCTGGCATGGGTAAGGCAGATAATATACTTATGTGGCCTGGGTAGCGGCGATAAAGAGATCAGCTCCGGCATAGACGGTTGATGGTTTAACTTCAACTAAACCAACAGAAGGCGTATGTCTCAGACCCTTTTTGGGGCCGAACCATCGGCATTTGAACACAGTGAGACTTAGGTGTTCGCGGCCACGTTTGAATGTAAGCTCGTATATTTTTCCTACCCTTCCGTAGTAATCTACTTTATTATCTCCTTCAGTGAAGACTCCAGTATTTATGGTTTTGGGATCAGGTCGACTGTTTTGGTGCTCCTCTGTATGGAAGCGATACCCATTCACATCATACTTTTCGCATGTCATGACGACAGGATTAAAACCCATGGAAACCCATCTCAATTCTTCATCCATTGATTTGGTCGGATCATTTCCCTACAAGTTTAATTGAAATTATAGGGTGCATGAGTTTAATTGAAATTATAGGGTGCATGAGTTTAATTGAAAGTGTGAAAAATTACTTTCTTGATGAACCACGCAACGAAATTTTTTCCTTCCATCAGCACCCTTTCGGAGAAGAGAAAGTGCCTCCGCTTCAGAAGGAGGCAGCATTCCCGTCCATTCTTCTTCAACGAATCGACTACAATAAGAAAAGCGGTATAAGAACTAGGCAAAGTGAACATAACGAATTGACTAAAAGAATGGTGCAAAGGTATTACCTCATCCACTCATCCTCAACTTCCTTGATGTTGTGCAAGATATAGAACATGACATCCTCCCACTCATCTCATGGCATGAGATAAGATTTCGAGCATCCAGCCCTACTACCTTGCCCGATGAATAGAGGCAACTTGGGTTTATACTTGGGTTCTTCTGTATTGTATCGAGACACCTTATTGTGCAACGTGGGAACATGGTCCGGATAGTAGGCTGTCCTGAGGTCTGCCACCTCCTCTAGGATAACTGCCTCAGCTATGGAAGCTTCAATCTTAGCTTTGTTTCCACATTTCTGTCTCAGATGCTTGTTCTGTCTCTCAGGGCCGTACTGCCAACGATTCTGCACAGGGCCCCCCAACAATACCTCGTTCGGGAGGTGCAAAAGGAGATGTGTCATCGGAGTAAAGAAGCATGTCGGGAAGATCTTCTCTAGCTTGCATATCAACTCCGGCGCCTTCTTATGCATTTCTTTTATCTTCTCAGGACATACTTCTTTAGCACAAAGCGTGCGGAAGAAATGGCTTAACTCCGCAAGCACACGCCAGACACGCTCGGGAACATAGCCCCGAACCATCACCGACATAATCCGCTCAATCCATACATGATAGTCATGACTCTTGAGCTTGGTCACTCTGCCCGTTGAAAGATTGACCCCCTTACTTATATTCGACGCATAACCATCAGTGAACTTCACGACGTGTTTCAGCCACTTGAATGTCTCCATCTTATGATCCTTTTTAAGTACGAAGTCAGCATCTGGCTTGAACCAAGATTTTCGACTGCCTGTGGGAGGCTGCATGTGTAGACGTGGTCTATCACAAATATTCTGTTGATCAACTCTAGCATTAACATTATCCTTTGTCTTATCAGGAATGTTGAGGATCGTGTGAAAAAGGGACTCTGCGACATTCTTTTCAGTGTGCATCACGTCTATGTTGTATGGAAGTTTGAGGTCCTTAAAATAGGGAAGCTGCGTGAAGGGGGTAATGTGAGTCCAGTTGTGCGTCTCACCATATCCTTCAAAAAATTTCCCTTTACCTTTTCCTTTGCCCTCGCCCTCGTCTTCGCCTGTGGCTTTGCCTTTGCCTTTGCCTTTCCCCTCACCGGCAGGCTTAAGAGCTTTCAGCTGAGCAAGCACATCCGCACCAGAAAACGTTGGAATCTCGTTTACTTCATGGACAACTTTGCCTTTTGTGAAGTTCTTCTTGTCTTCCCTATTAGGATGGTCTGGAGGGAGGAACTGTCGATGCAGGTCAAATGCAACATACTTGCCACCCTTCTTCAGCCAAATGAAAATCAAGGCCTGCATGCACACTGGGCAAGGCATCTTTCCACTTGTACACCATCCGCCGAACAAGGCATAACCGGGAAAGTCATGCATGCAATATTGTAGCCAAACTTTCATCAAGAAATTTTTCTGCAGATGTCGGTCGTATGTCAACCTCGGGAAGTACCAAGAATGGTGCAAATCATCCACCAACGGCTGCATAAACACACTCAAATTCTTCCCCCGATATTCAGGCGCCGCAATTATAAGCGACATGAACATGGTCTTGCGTTGCATTATGGCGCCGGGAGGGAGATTCAGCGGAATAACAAATATGGGCCAACAGGTGTATGGATTAGACGACATACCATATGGATTGAACCCATCACCTGTTATAGCAATTCTGACATTCCCAGCCTCGTCTGCTTCCTCCGGGTACTCTATATCGAATGACTTCCATGCTTCACCTCCTGATGGATGTACAATTTTTTTGGATTGTACCTTTTCCCTTCCTTGTGCCACTTCATCATTTTGGCAGACTCCTTGGTGATGAAAAGGCACTGTAGTCTTTTTATAAAATCAAGATACCGAAGAACCTTCACAGGGATTTTTAGCTGCTGCTTCTGACCATGCTTATCGACCACCTCAATATACCGAGAGGAACCGCACTTCCTACAGTACTTGTCATCCGCATACTCATGCCTAAACAAAAGGCAATTCTTTGGAGAAACATGTATTTTCTCATAGTCCATCGAGAGCGCCTTCATGATTTTCTTCGTACCGTACATGGTTTTCGGCAGTTCATGGCCCTCAGGCAGGCTGTTAGCCCATACTCCCAGAAATGCTTCGAAGCAACCTCGGCTACAACCGTACTCAGCCTTGACTGCCATCAGTTGCGAGGTGGCATCCAGCACAGACAGCTTGGCACCCTCATAGAGAGGTTTCTTTGACGAGGCCAAGATTTCCAGGAAGGCCTTTGCGGTTTCCTCTGGCTCCTCCGGTTCATTCGCTGAATGTGACGGAGGTGTCGGCTGTGCAGCAAAGACATCATCTAGCATGTCTCTAACCCCATCGTCCTCATAACCAGCGACGCGTTGTCGTATCACATCCTCTCTACCACGGTCCTGCTGGGCAAAGTTGGGTCCTAATCCCACCCGAGAATGTGTAGGTGGGTCCTAATCCCACCCAAGAATGTGTAAATTGAGTATGTTGTCCATGCTCTACCCCATTCCGAGACAAAATTTCGGCAGCACCTCCCCGCTGTTCTCCAAATAAACGTCTCGGCAAAATGCCGAGAGAATATGCGTCCGGAGAACAACAGGGAGGCGCCGCCGAAATCCTGTCTCAGAACGGGGTAGAGCATGAACAACGTACCCAATCTACACATCCTCGGGCTGTCCGTGGAAAGCGCTGGACAATTCGAAAGAGCTGCGATGATAAATATGCATTATCGATGCAACCCTTTCGGACGGGAGACCTAGGTTACGCGACTTGATGTGAAAATTTAATCTAGTGACATGGAAAAAAAGTGGACGAGGTCATGGAATTGTTGCTCACCCTCCGATGTAGAAGATGTAGTCGATCAAAGGAGGGACGATCCTGGACCAACACCTCCAACGTCGACGGTCACTCCACGAAGATGGGAACACCACAAATCCTGTTAATTCCATCAAGTGAAAAAAATTAGGTCTTCACCTCACATTAACCATTTGGCACAACATTATGAATCGACTTGAAACAACATGTCAAATTGCAAAAAAAAATCTTTATTAAGTATTTTAGAAACCAAGTGCCTCGATTTGCTTCTTATATATGAATCAACATGACCATAACACTAACTTGACCAAATACTAACTTGACCAATATCCATCCATCTATCACAAACTTAACCGAAATCTATTCATCTATATTTAACAAACTAGGTGTGTAAAACATTTGTTAACTTGACTAACATCCATTCATCCATGCATCTAATATCCATTCATCCAATATCCATTCACATCTAATATCCATTCATATATCTAGCATACACATCTAAACAAAACAAAAAAACTACATTTTATTCATATATCTAGCATACACATCTAATATCCATTCAACCATGCATCTAATATCCATTCATGCATCTAACAGTGGCATTCATCTAACAAATGAAATAAATTGAAAAAAAAGCTAGCTCACCTCACCGGAGAAGGAGCAGGCAGGGAGTCGAGGGCGGGGCAGG
>NC_057797.1:35552606-35554839 GCF_018294505.1 Triticum aestivum | reverse complement strand
CCGTAGGCATAGCTGTATTTTTTATTTTTTAATGTTTTTAATAGTTTATATTTTTTCTTCTTTATGTTTTTTATTTCATATAATTTTTTTTGATGTTTTTTATAGTTATATTTTTCCCTTTTCATGTTTTTTATGTATTATTATTTCATATGGATTTTTAATGTTTTTTTAACGCCGCCGGGAGGGGGTCGTCGACGGGGGGGTGGGGGTGGGGGCGGCGGCGGATCCGGGGCCCCGGAGACGCGTGCCGCCTCTTCGGACATGCCACCACACCACCCCGCATGTATGAGGGCCCGGTGCAATGCTCCGGTGGCATTGCTACCCCCAGGCCCCCCGTCCCACCTAACCCTGTAGCGTTTGACCACGGGATCTAGCCCTTTGACTTTGCACGGACGGGATTTGACCAGTGGACCTCTCCACCCGGTTATGTTAGGTCAGCCCATAGGAACGCTTTGGAGCAACATCCGGGCCAGCCCCACAGCAAGATCCCCTCCGTGTAGACCCGACGCGTCCGTTTCCCCCCTCCAGGTGCCGGCGGTGGCGCCATCCATGAGGGGGGGCAAACCCCGGAGATGCGTGCCGCCTCTTCGTACATGCCACCACACCACCCCGCATGTATGAGGGCCCGGTGCGACGCTCCGGTGGCATTGTACCCCCCAGGGCCCAGTCCCGCCTAATCCTGTAGCGTTTGACCACGGGATCTAGCCCTTTGACTTTGCACGGACGGGCTTTGACCAGCGGACCTCCCCACCCGGTTGTGTTAGGTCAGCCCATAGGAACACTTTGGAGCAACAACCGGGCCAGACCCACAGCAAGATCCCCTCCGTGTAGACCCGACGCGTCCGTTTCCCCCCTCCAAGTGCCGGCGGCGGCGCCATCCGTGAGGGAGGGCACACCCCGGACACGCGTGTCGGGCATTTGCAACCACCACAACACTTCCAAACTTGTGAGAGGCCGCCTACGCAAGATTTGGCGGCATGCTAGCCCCCGGAGGCCGCCGGCCACAGCCGTAGACGCGCGAAGGGCAATCCGTGTAGAGGGAATTTTTCGGATACTTCTCCATCACCAAAATTTATGAAAAAAATATTATCGTTCCTATAGCACATGTGCCCACGTCGTGCAAAAAAACCCATGATTTTATCGCGCTCCGAGTATTTAATAATATTCACGCCACATCATTACTGCAGAATGGCTACCACCGTGTCATCGCCGTCCGTTAGGGGGGCCACGCCCCGGAGACGCATGCCGCCTCTTCGGACATGCCACCACACCACCCCGCATGTATGAGGGCCCGGTGCGACGCTCCGGTGGCATTGCTACCCCCCAGGGCCCCCGTCCCGCCTAGCCCTGTAGCGTTTGACCACGGGATCTAGCCCTTTGACTTTGCACGGACGGGCTTTGACCAGCGGACCTCCCCACCCGGTTGTGTTAGGTCAACCCATAGGAACACTTTGGAGCAACATCCGGGCCAGACCAACAACAAGATCCCCTCCGTGTAGACCCGACGCGTCCGTTTCCTCCCTCCAGGTGCCAGCGGCGGCGCCGTCCGTGAGGGGGGCACACCCCGGACACGCGTGCCGGGCGTTTGCAACCACCACAACACTTCAAAACTTGTGAGAGGCCGCCTACGCAAGATTTGGCGGCATGCTAGCCCTCGGAGGCCGCCGGCCACAGCCGTAGACGCGCGAAGGGCAATCCGCGTAGAGGGAAATTTTCGGATACTTCTCCATCCCCAAAAATTATGAAAAAAATATTATCGTTCCTATAGCACATGTGCCCACGTTGTGCAAAAAAACTCATGATTTTATCGCGCTCCGAGTATTTAATAATATTCACGCCGCATCGTTACCGCAGAATGGCTACTACCGTGTCATCGCCGTCCGTTAGGGGGGGCCACGCCCCGGAGATGCGTGCCGCCTCTTCGGACATGCCACCACACCACCCTGCATGTATGAGGGCCCGGTGCGACGCTCCGGTGGCATTGCTACCCCAGGGCCCCCGTCCCGCCTAACCCTTTAGCGTTTGACCAAGGGATCTAGCCCTTTGACTTTGCACGGACAGGATTTGACCAGTGGACCTCTCCACCCGGTTGCGTTAGTTCAGCCCATAGGAACACTTTGGAGCAACATCCGGGCCAGACCCACAGCAAGATCCCCTCCGTGTAGACCCGACGCGTCCGTTTCCCCCCTCCAAGTGCCGGTGGTGGCGCCGTCCGTGAGGGGGGCCAAACCCC